>NW_019942697.1:160731-164856 GCF_002910315.2 Salvelinus sp. IW2-2015
GTGTGTATCCAAATGCAAACAGGGAGAAATGCAGTGAAGAGCCGGGCTTATTGAGCAAGTACAGGGCTTGTTGAGCAAGAGCAGGGCTTGCTTTGAGCAAGAGGACAGGCGTTGGTTCGAGCAAGAGCCAGGCTTATTGAGCAAGAGCCAGGGCTTGTTGAGCAAGAGACAGGCTTGTTGAGCAAGAGCCAGGGCTTTGTGCACCATAACGGTTGGAAAGGGACAGGGCTTGTTGAGCAGAGACAGGGCTTGTTGAGCAAGAAGGGCTTGGTATGAGAAGCGACAGAGGAATGAGCTATCAGAGGAGGCTGTTGCCCAAGCCAGGGCTTGTTGAGCATAGAGACAGGCTGTTATTTTATTTAAATTCTCATTAAACTAGGCAAGTCAGTTATAGAACAAATTTACTTTACAATGACCCCGACAAACACTGGAAAACCGAGACGCTGGGCAATTGTGCACCGCCCTATGGGACTCCAATCACGCCGTTGATAACAGCCTGGATTCCAACCAGGTCTTTAGTGAAGTCTCTTGCATCAGATGCACGTGCCTTAGAGCGCGGGCCACAAGTTATGAAACGATAACTTGCTAGTAAAGATGACATTATATTCTGAGCTATCTCTGAAACCAATTAGACAATATCTTTATGATACAGTGTAGCAATACATGTATAACAGTCTACCCGAAAAAGACACAGAAATGCCAAACGGAGCGGGGTGTTTGTCTATAATTCAGAACCATGTCCTGTAAAGCTTAGAGAGGATCTCATGTTAAATACTTTGAAGTAATATGGCTACAGGTTCATCTGCCTCACCTTAAGCCCATTCTGGTGAGAAGCTGCTATAGACCACCAAGTTAACAGTTTCCAGTATCTGATAACGGCTGTGAATGCTTGATTATGTATGTGATATCAACAGAGAGGTATATTTTCTGGGTTACCTAAATATTGACTGGCTTTCATCAAGCTGCCCACTCAAGAAAAAGCTTCAAACTGTAACCAGTGCCTGCAACCTGGTTCAGGTTATCAGTCAACCTACCAGGATATTAACAAACAGCACAGGAATGAAATCCACATGTACTGATCACAACTTTACTAATGCTGCAGACATCTGCTGTACAGCAGTATTCAAATCTATCAGATGTAGTGACCACAATATGGCTACAATATGGTAGCCATATCAAGGAAAAACCAAAGTTCCAAAGYCTGTACCTAATATTTTATATAAGAGGTCATACAAGAGGTTTTGTAGTGATTCCTATCTTGATGATGGAAAGAGTATTTGCTGGTCTGTGGTGTGTAATGAGGGGCAACCAGAAGCTGCACGTCACATGTTTATGAAATTGCTTACTCCAGTTACTAATACGCATGCACACATTAATAAAATGAGTGTAAAAACSTTTTAATCCCTGTGGATTGATGAGGAATTGAACAATTTTATGGTTGAGAGGGATGAGGCAAAAGGAATGGCAAATAAGTCTGGCTGCATAACCGATTTGCAAACCTACTTKAAATTGAGAAAACATGTGACTAAAAAGAACAAGAAACTATTCTATGAAACAAAGATAAATCATATAAAGAACGATAGTAAAAATATTTGGATCACCTTAAATTAAATCTAGGGCAAAAAGTAAAACTCAGCTCAAACATCTATTGAATCAGATGGCTCATGCATCACAAAACAAAATTGCCAACTACTTTAATGATTTTTTCATTGGAAAGACTAGCAAATTTAGACATGACATGCCAGCAACAAAGCCGAACCTACACATCCAAGAATAACTGACCAAATTATGAAAGACGAGCATTGTAATTTTGAATTATGTAAAGTGAACTGTATTGTTGTCTATCAAAGCACCCTTTACTGGCTCAAATAGCCGACCAATCAGCCCCCAACCAACCCTAAAACATTGTGTTTGACCAGATACAATGCTATTTAAAGAAATGAACTACAGACTCTCAGCACACTTTTAGGGAAGGGCATTCAAATGACGAATGATTGGCTGAGAGAAATTGATATGAAAAAGATTGTGGAAGCTGTTTTGTTAAGACTTCAGCATTTGACCAATCGTAGTATGTTCCTGGAAAAATTTATATTAMAGCTWTATTTATTTTTTATTTTATGTAACTAGGCAAGTCAGTTAAGAACAAATTCTTATTTTCAATGACGGCCTAGGAACAGTGGGTTCTTCAGGGGCAGAATGACAGATTTTTACCTTGTAAGCTCAGSGATTCGATCTTGCAACCTTTCGGTTACTAGTCCAACGCTCTAACCACTAGGCTACCTGCCGCTCCTGCTATATTGTGGATTGAGAGTTACCTGTCTAACAGAACACAGAGGGTGTTCTTTAATAGTATCCTCTCCAACATAATCCATGTAGAATCAGGCATTCCCCAGGGCAGCTGCCTGGGCACTAACTTTTTTCAATCTTTACTAATGAGCTGCCTGCTGGCTCTYAGTAAAGCCTGTGTGTCGACTTATGTGGAGGACTCAACACATCAGCTACTACAGCGACTGAAATCACTGTAAAACTTAACGAAGACCTGCAGTCAGTTTCAAAATGGGTGGCAAGGAATAAGTAAGTTAGTCCTAAACATTTCAAAACTAAAAGCATTGTATTTGGGACAAATCCTTCACTAAACCCTAAACCTCAACTAAATCTTGTAATGAATAATGTGGAAATTGAGCAAGTTGAAGTGACTAAATTGCTTGGAGAAAACCTGGATTGTAAACTGTCATGGTCAAACCATATTGATAAAACAGTAMCTAAGATGGGGAGAAGTCTGTCCATAATAAAGCGTTGCCCTGCTTTCTTAACAACACTATCAACAAGGCAGATCCTARAGGCCCAAGTTTTGTCGCACCTGGACTACTGTTCAGTAGTGTGGTCAGGTGCCACAAAGAGGGACTTAGGAAAATTACAATTGGCTCAGAACAGGGCAGCACGGGTGGCCCTTAAAAGTGCACGAGGAGCTAACATGAATGATATGCATGTCAATCTCTCCTGGCTCAAACTGAAGGAGAGATTGACTTCATCACTACTTGTTTTTGTAAGAGYGGATGACAAGCTGAATGCACCGAGCTGTCTGTTTAAACTACTAGCACACAGCTCGGACACCCATTCATACCCCACAAGACATGCCACATGTCCAGAATATGGGAGGCACACAGTACTTCATAGAGCCATGACCACATGGAACTCTATTCCACATCAGGTAACTGACGCAAGCAATGGAATACGATTCTAAAAAACAGATACAAACACACCTTATGGAACAGCCAGGACTGTGAAGAGACACACACAAAGGTACAGACACAAGCATATGTACACAAACGCTAGCACACGCACACTCTACACACGTTCATTGTAATACTGTTATATGGTGGTATTATACATTTTCTATTGTAGATATGTAGTGGTATGACAATGTTAWATGATGTACTGTTTTATCTTTTGATTGTAATGTAAGTTCCTTAATTGTTTGTACCCCAGGAAGAGTGGCTGCTGCCTTGGCAGGAACTAATGGAGATCCATAATAAACCCCAGGAAAAGTAGCTGCTGCCTTGACAGGAACTAATGGGGATCCATAATAAACCCCAGGAAGAGTAGCTGCTGACTTGACAGGAACTAATGGGGATCCATAATAAACCCCAGGAAGAGTAGCTGCTGCCTTGCCAAACAAGAGCGAGATTCTCACTAATGTCCTCTCTATCAACTAATGTCTCTTCTACACTAATGTCTTCTCCTACATCCTCAATCGTCATCTCACCTAATGTCCTCTCTACACTAATGTCTCTCTACACTAATGTCCTCCTCTACACTAATTTCCTAGCTCTAACTAACTGTCCTCTCTACACTAATGTCCTCTCTACAAGTCTAATATGTC
Organism: Salvelinus sp. IW2-2015; assembly: GCF_002910315.2. Lineage (NCBI taxonomy): Eukaryota > Metazoa > Chordata > Actinopteri > Salmoniformes > Salmonidae > Salvelinus > Salvelinus sp. IW2-2015. The sequence continues at coordinate 164,615 of NW_019942697.1, forward strand.
CTCTCAACCTAATCGTCTCTCTCAAGTCTCTCTACACTAATGTCCTCTCTACACTAATGTCCTCGTCTACACTAATCGTCCTCAATTCTACTAATGCCCTCTCTACATTGCTAATGTCCTCTCTACACTAATGTCCTCTCCACTATGTCCTCTCACTAATGTCCTCTCATACACTAATGTCCTCTCAAACACTAATGTCCTCTCTCCTATGTCTCTCAATGCTCTCAACACTATGTTTCAAC
>NW_019942697.1:172409-189165 GCF_002910315.2 Salvelinus sp. IW2-2015
AAAGGAACTAATCGGGGATCCATAATAAACCCCAGGAAGAGTAGCTGCTGCCTTGACAGGAACTAATGGATCTCATATAAACCCAGGAAGAGTAGCTGCTGCCTTGCAGGAACTAATGGGGATCCTATATAACCCCAGGAAGAGTAGCTGCTGCCTTGACAGGACTAATGGGGATCCATAATAAACCCCAGGAAGAGTAGCTGCTGCTTGACAGGAACTAATGGGGATCCATATATAACCCCAGGAAGAGTAGCTGCTGCTTACTCGAACACTAATGTCCTCTCAACACTAATGTCCTCTCTACACTAATATCCTCTCTACACTAATGTCCTCTCAACACTAATGTCCTCACAAAATCAGTCATCTTCACAACACCAGAGGGAACACTGTCCTCCTTTCATCCCTTCCTCCGTCCACACCGCATTTCATTCTCTAACCAGAGGCTGTTTTTCCTTGTTCTGTATTGTATTAGTGACATGTGGGGACGTGGGAATGTACGATGGGAAAATGTGAGATGTGAGGACACTGGTGTTGATTAGTATGAAACCGTAGAAGAACTTTCTTTAAAAAGAAAATGAGAGTCTATTGACCCCACCTGTGTTCCAATCTAAGTAACGTAATAAAACAATATGTCAGTTTAAACTAGAGATACATTCGGGAAAGTATTCAAACCTCTTCCCTTTTCCCACATTTTGTTACGTTACAGCCTTATTCTAAAATGGATTTTAAAAATATTTTAATCCTCATCAYTCTACACACAATACCCCARAATGACAGAGGGAAAACAGGTTTTTAGAAATGTTTGCAAATTTAATAACAAAAAAAAAACAGACATACCTTATTTWGTTAAGTATTCAGACCCTTTGTTATAAGACTCAACATTGAGGTCAGGTGCATCCTGTTTCCATTGATCATCCTTCAGATGTTTCTACAACTTGATTGGAGTCCCTCTGGGGTAAATTCAATAGATAATATTAATAATAATAATAGCAATAATAAAAAACCTCTACACTAGAAAGGGAAACAATTATGACAGGTGTGTTGTAATAAAAATGAGTGGTGTCCAATGATTAAATGCAGTCTTTCTGCATTGTGAAGAGGGAAACCCCAGATATTCACAACGTTTGTGATGAATGACAGGTTGTTTCTTCATGCAAAATAGATTTGGGATTTAAAAATCAATGAAGCTGCTTTATTTTAGGGGTTTAGTGAAGGAGGGTCACATTTTTACCCTTAGGACAAGGGGAGTATACAGAATGTTAAGACTACACAAAGGTTAAACGGAAGAAGATTGGAAACATCAAGACTCTTCCTAGAGCTGGCCGCACGGCCAAACTGAGCAATCGGGGGAGAAGGTCCTTGGTCAGGGAGGTGACCAAGAACCCGATGGTCACTCTGACAGAGCTCCAGCATCTGTGCCACCAGTAAGTACAGATAGTAGTATAAATCCCCTTGCACAGTCCCTGCAGCCGGACAACTTTCTCATGGCTTCTGGAAGGAAATGCTGTAGGAATGTTCAACCGGTGTCGCTCATTCAGCCGACAGAAACTTTCAACCAGTTCTCCTCATTAAGCAACGGGTCGGAGTCAGAGGCCGAGCCTTCTCTGGTCTCTCCTCCTCCCGTTACGGGGTCTGAGACGCCGAAGCCCCGCACCATTAGCTCTGACAAATTGAAAACCCTAGTCATTGGTGACTCCATTACCCGCAGTATTAGACTTAAAACAACTCATCCAGCGATCATCCACTGTTTACCAGGGGGCAGGGCTACCGACGTTAAGGCTAGTCTGAAGATGGCGTGGGCTAAAGCTAAAACTGGTGAGTGGAGAGAGTATAGAGATATTGTTATCCACGTCGGCACCAACGATGTTAGGATGAAACAGTCAGAAGTTACCAAGCTCAACAAAGCTTCAGTGTGTAAATCAGCTAGAAAGATGTGTCGGCATCGAGTATTTGTCTCTGGCCTCCTCCCAGTTAGGGGGAGTGATGAGCTCTACAGCAGAGTCTCACAACTCAATCGCTTGTTGAAAACCGTTTTCTGCCCCTCCCAAAAGATAGAATTTGTAGATAATTGGCCCTCTTTCTGGGACTCACCCCCAAACAGGACCAAGCCTGGCCTGCTGAGGAGTGACGGACTCCATCCTAGCTGGAGGGGTGCTCTCATCTTATCTACGAACATAGACAGGGCTCTAACGCCCTTAGCTCCACAATGAGATAGGGTGCAGGCCAGGCAGCAGGCTGTTAGCRAGCCTGCCAGRTTAGTGGAGRCTGCCACTAGCACAGTCAGTGTAGTCAGCTCAGCTATCCCCATTGAGACRGTGTCTGTGCCTKGATCTAGGTTGGTCAAAACTAAACATGGCYGTGTTCGCCTTAGCAAWCTCACTGGAATAAAGACCTCCTCCATTCCTGRCATTATTGAAAGAGATTGTGATATCTCACATCTCAAAATAGGGCAACTTAATGTTAGATCCCTCACTTCCAATGCAGTTATAGTCAATGAACTAATCACTGATCATAATCTTGATGTGATTGGCCTGACTAATACATGGCTTAAGCCTGATGAATTTAKTGTGTTAAATGAGGCCTCACCTCCTGGTTACACTAGTGACCATATCCCCCGRGCATCCCGCAAAGGCGGAGGTGTTGCTAACATTTACGATAGCAAATTTCAATTATACATATATATTTTTTAAACTAATGCGTTTTCGTCATTTGAGCTTCTTGTCATGAAATCTATGCAACCTACTCAAACACGTTTTATAGCTACTGTTTACAGGCCTCCTGGGCCATATACAGCGTTCCTCACTGAGTTCCCTGAATTCCTGTCGGGCTTTGTAGTCATGGCAGATAATATTCAAATTTTTTGTGACTTTAATATTCACAAGGAAATGTCCACAGACCAACTCCAAAAGGCTTTCGATGCCATCATCGACTCAGTGGGTCTTGTCCAACATGTCTCCAGACCTACTCACTGCCACAGTCGTACTCTGGACCTAGTTTTGTCCCGTGGAATAAATGTTGTGGATCTTAATGTTTTTCCTCATAATCCTGGATTATCAGACCACCATTTTATTATGTTTGCAATTGCAACAAATAATCTGCTCAGACCCCAACCAAGGATCATCAAAATACGTGCTATAAATACTCGGACAACACAAAGAATACTAGATGCCCTTCCAGACTCCCTCTACCTACCCAAGGACGTTAGAGTACAAACATCAGTTAACCACCAGAGATGTTAACTGAAGGAACTCAATTTAACCTTGCGTAATACCCTAGATGCAGTCGCACCCCTAAAAACAAAAACATTTGTCATAAGAAACTAGCTCCCTGGTATACAGAAAATACCCACGCTCTGAATCAAGCTTCCAGAAAATTGGAACGGTAATGGCACTACACCAAACTAGAAGTCTTCCGACTAGCTTGGAAAGACACTACCATGCAGTATCGAAGATACTTATTTGAGGGAAAATAAGAACAATCCAACATTTATTTTTCATGTCGCAAAGCTAACTAAAAAGCAGCATTCCCCAAGAGAGGATGGCTTTCACTTCAGCAGTGACAAGTTTATGAACTTTGTTGACAAAAAGATCATGATCATTAGAAAGCAAATTACGGACTCCTCTTTAAATCTGCGTATTCCTCCAAAGCTCAGTTGTCCTGAGTCTGCACAACTCTGCCAGGACCTAAGATCAAGGGAGACACTCAAGATTTTTAATACMATATCTCTTGACACATTGATGAAAATAATCATGGCCTCTAAACCTTCAAGCTGCATACTGGACCCTATTCCAACTACTGAAAGAGCTGCTTCCTGTGCTTGGCCCTCCCATGTTGAACATAATAAACGACTCTCTAACGACCGGATGTGTACCAAACTCACTAAAAGTGGCAGTAATAAAGCCTCTCTTGAAAAAGCCAAACAAACCTTGACCCAGAAAATATAAAAAACTAAATTGGCCTATATTGATTATCCCATTCCTGTCAAAAAAAAAATAACTGTTGCGCAGCAACTCACTGCCTTCCTAAAGTCAAACAATGTATACGAAACGCTTCAGTCTGGTTTAAGAACCCATCATAGCACTGAGACTGCACTTGTGAAGGTGGTAAATGACCTTTTAATGGCGTCAGACCGAGGCTCTGCATCTGTCCTCGTGCTCCTAGACCTTAGTGCTGCTTTTGATACCATCGATCACCACATTCTTTTGGAGAGATTGCAAACTCAAATTGGTCTACACAGACAAGTTCTGGCCTCGTTTAGATTTCATCTGTCGGATAGATATCAGTTTATCTCTGTAGATGGTTTGTCTTCTGACAAATCAACTGTAWATMTRGGTGTTCCTCAAGGTTKCGTTTTWGGACCYCTATTYTTTTCACTATATATTTTACCTCTTGGMGATGTCAMTCGGAAACGTAAGGTTAACTTTCACTGCTATGCGGATGACACACAGCTGTACATTTTGATGAAACATGGTGAAGCTCCAATAATGCCCTCCCTGGAAGCCTGTGTTTCAGATATAAGGAAGTGGATGGCGGCAAATGTTCTACTTTTAAACTCGGGCAAAATAGAGAAGCTAGTTCTAGGTCCCAAGAAACAAAGAGATCTTCTGTTGAATCTGACAATTAATCTTGATGGTTGTACAGTTGTCTCAACTAAAACTGTGAAGGACCTTGGCGTTACTATGGACCCTAATCTCTCTTTTGACGAACATATCAAGACTGTTTCAAGGACAGCTTTTTTCCATCTACGTAACATTGTTAAAAATCAGAAACTTTCCGTCCAAAAATGATGCAGAAAAATGTATCCATGCTTTTGTCACTTCTAGGTTAGACTACTGCAATGCTCTACTTTCCGGCTACCCGGATAAAGCACTAAATAAACTTCAGTTAGTGCTAAACACGGCTGCTAGAATCTTGACTAGAATCAGAAAACGTGATCATATTACTCCAGTGCTAGCCTCTCTACACTGGCTTCCTGTTAAGGCAAGGGCTGATCTCAAGGTTTCACTGCTAACCTACAAAGCATTACATGGGTTTGCTCCAACATATCTTTCCAATTTGGTCCTGCCGAACATACATTTGAAGTCGAAAGTTTAAATAAACTTATGTTGGAGTCATTAAAACTTGTTTTTCAACCAGTCCACATATTTCTTGTTAACCAACTATAGTTTTGGCAAGTCGGTTAGGATATCTACTTTGTGCATGACACAAGTTATTTTTCGAACAATTGCTAACAGACAGAATATTTTACTTCTATTTCACTGTATTGCAATTCCAGTGGGTCAGAAGTTTACATACACTAAGTTGACTGTACCTTTAAACAGCTTGTAAAATTCCAGAAAATTATGTTATGGCTTTAGAAGCTTCTGATTGACTCAAATGATGTAAATTAGCCTGTTGAAGGTGTACCTGTGGATGTATGTAACTCCTGGAGTGCTCAGCTACCCCGGGTGGAATACGCCCACAATACCCTCATCAACGCCTCGTCAGGTATGTCACCCTTCAAGTGTGCTCTGTGCTATCAACCCCCATTGTTCCCTGCCCAAGAGGTTGAGGAAGCGGTGCCCTCAGTCCTTGACCACATGCACCATTGTCATCGCACCTGGAAGAGGGCCCGGTCTGCCCTTCACCGTGCCTCCGCCAGGACTCAATCCCAAGCTAACCGTCACRGTGCCTCAGCTCCGGTCCACACTCCAGGCATAAAGGAATGGTTCTCATCCAAGGACTTGCCTTTGAAAGMGGCTTCCAGGAAACTTTCCCCCGATTTATTTGAGATTGATCATGTCATTAACCCCTCTGCTGTGCACCTGAAACTCCCAGACTCTCTTAAGATCCACCCAACCTTCCATGTGTCCCTGATTAAACCTGTCTGCTCCAGTCCCCTGTCTCCTCCTGCAGCAGCTCCTCCACCCCCCTCGGCTCATCGATGACCATCCTGCCTATACCGTCCGGCGGCTTTTGGATGTGCACCGTCGGGGTCGTGGCTGGCAGTACCTGGTGGACTGGGAGGGATAGGGTTCTGAGGAGATTTCCGCCTCCGTCACATTCTGGACCCCTCCCTCTTACGAGATTTCTATACCTCACACCCAGTTAAGCCTGGTCGGAGACGAAGGGAGGGTGGGGGGTTAACTGTCACATCTGCTCCTGCCACGCCATCTAGTGCTCATCCTGTGTGTCCTTGACCTGCCGCACTCCCCAGCGTCTTCTCTCCTCTGTGTGTGTGTGTGTGTGTGTGTGTGTGTGTGTGTGTGTGTGTGTGTGGTGTGTGTGTGTGTGTGTGTGTGTGTGTGTGGTGTGTGTGGTGTTGTGGTGTGTGTGTGGTGTGTGTGTGTGTTTGTGTGGGCAGAGACAGTTGTGATGGAGTCAGAGCAGGTCCCACCAGCTGCAACCTGTTCCATAATCAAGACCTCTACAAATACTCAGTCCTGCACTTCCACACTGCCAGATGTAATTCTGCTCAGTCAGTCCATGTTTCTAGCCGTTTGTCCCTGTTGTGCCTGTTTTCCCTTGCCTGACGCTGTTTACCTCTCCGCTACAGTTCTGCCCGCTTTGACTCTGGTCCCCGTCTCCAGTCCGACTTCATCAGTCCTGCTACTCTGTACTGGATTCCCCACTCTACACTCCCCTGGATTCCCCCCCGGACCTGCTTACTCTCTGTTTATCCATGGGGATGTGGGGTGTGAGGACACACTGTGTTGATTATTCATTGTGAATCTTAAATGAAAGAGTAGATATTATGAACTTCTTATTGACCGTATGATTCAGGAGACTGTTTACTCAGACTATAGATGTGAAGATGTAGATATAACCTCTCTAGAGGCTGTATTAGAGAATGTTAGAGCCATGTAGATCGAATTTCACGAGAGGCTCTATTTGAGAATCTGTTAGAGCCATGTAGATCTAACCTGTCTAGAGGCTGTATTAGAGGCCCTGTTAGAGCCATGTAGATCTAACCTCTCTAGAGACTGTAATAGAGACTGTGTTAGTGACATATGGAAACTCCTCTAACGGATTGGGCATGGAAACATGAATGATATGTGGAATGTGAGGACTCTGGTTTTGTTAAGTAAAAAATAGATTAGCTAAGACTAGATACAGTTTATATTATTGTGTGACAAACAGACCTTGTGAGGACTTTGGAGAGGCTGAACATGTTTTTTTTCTCGATCTCCGTATCAAATGTCTTCAAGCTAGGTTCTGTTTACCCACTTTGTACGGGGTAAAGAACACAGTAGGTTATTCATGCAACTATGCACTGTAACAATAATAGTTTAGAATCAACATTGTGAATAACAGCAAAACAATTAACATGCGTCTGTTAGAGCCATGTAGATAACCTCTCTAGAGGCTGTATTAGAGGCCCTGTTAGAGCCATGTAGATAACCTCTCTAGAGGCTGTATTAGAGGCTCTGTTAGAGCCATGTAGATATAACCTCTCTAGAGGCTGTATTAGAGGCCCTGTTAGAGCCATCTAGATATAACCTCTCTAGAGGCTGTATTAGAGGCCCTGTTAGAGCCATGTAGATATAACCTCTCTAGAGGCTGTATTAGAGACTCTGTTAGAGCCATTCCAATGTTCTACTATGTCCTTGTTGTTGTTTGGATTTTCACTCCAGCGCCACGCAGTGCCGTTTTGATTGAATTCCAGCTGTGTCATTGTGTTGAAATCATAATTTTCCACTTGAGAGGGAAAGAGTGACTCAGAGAGAATATTGATCAGCGCATGCACACGCACACACAAACATCCCCCCTGCTGGCAGGCCTGGACTCTTCTCCATCACATTTCCTGTCAACACCTCCGAGCAGACATGCATCTTTAAAGTGATATGACATTCCCACCAGCCGTAGCAAAACACAAACTAGGCACAGGCAGAGACAGTCAATTTCTGCTCTGAAAAACACCTTTCCGCTACATAGATGTGAATTGCGTCCCAAATGGCACCCTATTACCAATTTATTGCATTAGTCTTGACAAGGGCCCACAGGGTTCTAGTCTAATGTAGTGCACTATAGAGGGGATAGGGTGCCCTTTGGGAAACAAACATGCTCTACTTAGCCACAGCCAGTCGGTACAGTGAAGCCAGGCCAGAGTTTCTCTGACATGTGAAAGTTGTCCTAGTGAGACGTTATACAAGCTGCGAACACGGTAGGACAAATCAGAGATTATATATATACTCAGCAAAATAAGAAAAGTCCTCTCACTGTCAACTGCGTTTATTTTCAGCAAARTTAACATGTGAAAATATTTGTAWGAACATTACAGAAGTGTCAACAACAGACATAAACTGAACAAGTTCCACAGACATGTGACTAACAGAAATTGAATAATGTGTCCCTGAACAAAGGGGGGGTCAAATCAAAAGTAACAGTCAGTATCTGGTGTGGCCACCAGCTGCATTAAGTGCTGCAGTGCATCTCCTCATGGACTGCACCAGATTTACCAGTTCTTGCRGTGAGATGTTACCCCACTCTTCCACCAAGACATGCAAGTTCCCGGACATTTCTGGGGGGAACGGCCCTAGCCCTCACCCTCCGATCCAACAGGTCCCAGACGTGCTCAATGGGATTGAGATCCGGGCTCTTTGCTGGCCATGGCAGAACACTGACATTCCTGTCTTGCAGGAAATCACGAACAGAACGAGCAGTATGACATTGTCATGCTGGAGGGTCATGTCAGGATGAGCCTGCAGGAAGGGTACCACATGGGGGAGGAGGATGTCTTCCCTGTAACGCACAGCGTTGAGATTGCCTGCAATGACAACAAGCTCAGTCCGATGATGCTGTGACACACCGCCCCAGACCATGACGGACCCTCCGCCTCCAAATTGCTCCAGAGTACAGGCCTCGGTGTAAACCTCATTCTTTCGACGATAAACGCATATCCGACCATCACCCCTGGTGAGACAAAACCGCGACTCGTCAATGAAGATCACCTTTTGCCAGTCCTGTCTGGTCCAGCAATGGTGGGCTTGTTCCCACAGGCGACATTATTGCCGGTGATGTCTGGTAAGGACATGCCTACAGGCCTACAAGCCCTCAGTCCAGCCTCTCTCAGCCTATTGCGGACAGTCTGAGCACTGATGGAAGGWTTGTGCGTTCCTGGTGTAACTCGGGTAGTTGTTGTTGCCATCCTGTAGCTGTCCCGCAGGTGAGATGTTCGGATGTACCGATCCTGTGCAGGTGTTGTTACACATGGTCTGCCACTGCGAGGACAATCAGCTGTCCATCCTTTCTCCTTGTAGCGCTGACTTAGGCATCCCCTTTACGTACATTGCAATTTATTGCCCTGGCCACATCTGCAGTCCTCAAACCTCCTTTCAGCATGCCTAAGGCACGTTCACGCAGATGAGCAGGAACCCTGGGCATCTTTCTTTTTMTGTTTTTCAGAGTCAGTAGAAAGGCCTCTTTAGTGTCCTTAGTTTTCATAACTGTGACTTTAATTGCATAGGCTGTTAGTGTCTTAACGACCGTTCCACAGGTGCATGTTCATTATTTGTTTATGGTTCAACGAACAAGCATGGGAAACCGTGTTTAAACCCTTTACAATGAAGATCTGTGAAGGTATTTGGATTGTTAAGAATTATCTTTGAAAGACAGGGTCCTGAAAAAGGGACATTTCTTTTATTGCTGAGTTTATATACAGCAGGCTCCCAAATTATTGACACCCTTGATAAAGATGAGCAACATTCATTTTCAATAAGAATAGAATGTGTTTCTAAACAGTTCTACAATAATTTGGATGCTACCATGGTTACGGATAATCCTGAATAAATTGTGAATAAAGATGAGTGGGTCATGCACAAAGTAGATGTCCTAACTGACTTGCCAAAACTTTAGTTTGTGAACAAGAAATTTGTGGAGTGGTTGAAAAACGAGTTTTAATGACTCCAACCTAAGTGTATGCAAACTTCTGACTTCAACTATATCTATGTCCTGGTACATTTTCTTGTTACTTACAACCTCATGCTAATTGCATTAGCCTACGTTGGCTTAACCTTCCCGTGCTTAATTAAAAAACCTCTTAAGGATAGCAGTCAGACGTCTTTGTCCTTCATCTTGTCTTGTATAAATCTTTTTATATCTTTTTCATATTTTTCTAAACCTCAACTTCAAAATACTCTCCTGCAACCCACCTCACCCAATGTGGTGTGGATCTGTTTTTTTTTCGAAAGTATTTTTATTTATGTCGGAACCGGAATCCACAACAGAAGCTAGCCAGCTCACTAGCTACTAGCTATCAGTTAGCAAACCACTGCTAGCAGTCATCAGCTAACCTTTAGCTCGGAAAGCTCTCGCCASTTTGTACAACTCAAACCAAAGCATACAGGACCTATTTTCTCTCCATATCCCCGGATTCCTACCGCAAGCTCTGAACCTTTTCACCAGATCATCGCAGCTAGCTAGCTGCAATCCGAGTGACTACTCCTGGCTAACGTCTGTCCCGAAGCAAGCACCAATTAGCCTGGAGCTAGCCCATGCTAGGCCCATTCTCCCGGCTGGCTGAAGAGGCCCATCAGCCACTCCTGGGCTACGATACCCAGACCCTTTCTATTGCTGGTATGGGACACGGAACCACACCGATCCTTCACGACTGGACTACCGACGTAACCTGCTCGAGGGGGTACTCAACTGGCCCCTACGACGCGACGTCCCCTGAATGCCCATCTGCTAGCCTGCTAGCTGTCTAGAGCATATTGGACTGTTAGCTAAATAGATCCATCGTCCATTTTCTTGGGCCACTATACCTATTTTGCCAATTGGACTTGGAACCCTCTGCTACTCYGAACCCTACTAATCCATCACGACTGGTCCTCAATCGCGATGTTCTTCTAAGGCCCTTCTGCTAGCTTGCTAGCCCCGGCCTGCGTCTCCAGCCAGCCCAACCACTCACTGGACCCCTATGATCACCCGGCTACGCATGCCTCTCCCTAATGTCAATATGCCTTGTCCATTACTGTCCTGGTTAGTGATGGTCTTATTTCACTGTAGAGCCTCTAGCCCTGCCCAATATGCCTTAACCAACCATTAAGTTTCATCTCCCACATGTGCGGTGACAACACCTAGTTTAAACGTCTCTAGAGACAATATCTCTCTCTTCATTACTCAATGCCTAGGTTTACCTCCAATGTACTCACTTCCTACCATACCTTTGTCTGTACAATATGCCTTGAATCTATTCTATCGCGCCCAGAAACCTGATCCTTTTACTCTCTGTTCCGAACGTACTAGATGACCAGTTCTGATAGCCTTTAGCCGAACCCTTATCCTACTCCTCCTCTGTTCCTCTGGTGATGTAGAGGTTAATCCAGGCCCTGCAGTGCCTAGCTCCACTCCTACTCCCCAGGTGCTCTCATTTGTTGACTTCTGTAACCGCAAAAGCCTTGGTTTCATGCATGTTAACATTAGAAGCCTCCTCCCTAAGTTTGTTTTATTCACTGCTTTAGCACACTCTGCCAACCCGGATGTCCTAGCCGTGTCTGAATCCTGGCTTAGGAAGACCACCAAAAACCCAGAAATGTCCATCCCTAACTATAACATTTTCAGACAAGATAGAACTGCCAAAGGGGGCAGTGTTGCAATCTATTGCAGAGATAGCATGCAGAGTTCTATCTTACTATCCAGGTCTGTTCCCAAACAATTTGAGCTTCTACTTTTAAAAATCCATCTTTCCAGAAACAAGTCTCTCACCGTTGCCGCTTGCTATAGACCACCCTCTGCCCCAGCTGTGCCCTGGACACCATATGTTAATTGATTGTCCCCCATCTATTTTCAGAGCCCGTGCTGCTAGGTGACCTAAACTGGGACATGCTTAACACCCCGGCCATCCTACAATCTTAGCTTGATGCCCTCAATCTCACACAAATTATCAATGNCTTGATGCCCTCAATCTCACACAAATTATCAATGAACCCAACAGGTACAACCCCAAATCTGTAAACAKGGGCACCCTCATAGATGTCATCCTAACTAACTCGCCCTCCAAATGCACCTCTGCTGTTTTCAACGAAGATCTCAGCAATCACTGCCTCATTGCCAGCATCCGTAATGGGTCTGCGGTCAAACYATGACCCCWRATCACTGTCAAACGCTCCCTAAAACACTTCWGCGAGCKGGCCTTTCTAATCYACCTGGCCSGGGTATKCTGGAWGGATATTGACRTCATCCCGTCAGTAGAGGATGCCTGGRTATTCTTTAACAGTGCCTTCCTCACCATCTTAAATAAGCATGCCCCWTTCAAAAAATGTAGAACCATGAACAGATATAGCCCTTGGTTCWCTCCAGACCTGACTGCCCTTGACCAGCACAAACACATCCTGTGGCGTTCTGCATTAGCATCGAATAGCCCCTGTGATATGCAATTTTTCAGGGAAGTTAGGAACCAATATACACAGGCAGTTAGGAAAGCTAAGGCTTGACACTGTCAACTGCGTTTATTTTCAGCAATTAACATGTGAATATTTGTAGAACATTACAGAAGTGTCAACACACAGACATAAACTGAACAAGTTCCACAGACATGTGACTAACAGAAATTGAATAATGTGTCCTGAACAAGGGGGGTCAAATCAAAAGTAACAGTCAGTATCTGGTGTGGCACCAGTGCATTAAGTGCTGCAGTGCATCTCCTCATGGACTGCCCAGATTATCCAGTTCTTGCTGTGAGATGTTACCCCACTCTTCACCAGACATGCAAGTTCCGGACATTTCTGGGGGAACGGCCCTAGCCTCACCCTCGTCCAACAGGTCCCAGACGTGCCTAATGGGATTGAGATCCGGGCTCTTTGCTGGCCATGGCAGAACACTGAATTCCTGTCTTGCAGGAAATCACGAACAGAACGAGCAGTATGACATGTTCATGCTGGAGGGTCATGTCAGGATGAGCCTGCAGGAAGGGTACCACATGGGGGGAGGATGTCTCCCTGTAACACAGTTTGAGATTGCCTGCAATGACAACAAGCTCAGTCCGATGATGCTGTGACACACCGCCCCAGACCATGACGACCGACCTCCGCCTCCAATTGCTCCAGAGTACAGGCTCGGTGTAAACCTCATCTTTCGACGATAAACGCATATCGCGACCATCACCCCTGGTGAGACAAAACCGCGACTCGTCAATGAAGATCACCTTTTGCCAGTCCTGTCTGGTCCAGCAATGGTGGGCTTGTCCCACAGGCGACTATTTGCCGGTGATGTCTGGTAAGGACATGCCTACAGGCCTACAAGCCCTCAGTCCAGCTCTCTCAGCCTATTGCGGACAAGTCTGAGCACTGATGGAAGGTTTGTGGGTTCCTGGTGAAACTCGGGTAGTTGTTGTTGCCATCCTGTAGCTGTGCAGGTGAGATGTTCGGATGTACCGATCCTGTGCAGGTGTGTTACACATGGTCTGCCACTGCGAGGACAATCAGCTGTCATCCTTTCTCCTTGTAGCGCTGACTTAGGCATCCCCTTTACGTACATTGCAATTTATTGCCCTGCCACATCATCCTCAAACCTCCTTTCAGCATGCCTAAGGCACGTCACAGCAGATGAGCAGGAACCCTGGCCTCTTTTTTTTTTTTCAGAGTCAGTAGAAAGGCCTCTTTAGTGTCCTTAGTTTCATAACTGTGCTTTAATTGCATAGGCTGTTAGTGTCTTAACGACCGTTCCACAGCATGTTCATAATTTGTTTATGGTTCAACGAACAAGCATGGGAAACCGTGTTTAACCCTTTACAATGAAGATCTGTGAAGGTATTTGGATTGTAAGATTATCTTTGAAAGACAGGGTCCTGAAAAGGACATTTCTTTTATTGCTGAGTTTATATACAGCAGGCTCCCAAATTATACACCCTTGATAAAGATGAGCAAATTCATTTTCAATAAGAATAGAATGTGTTTCTAAACAGTTCTACATAATTTGGATGCTACCATGGTTCCGGATAATCCTGAATAAATTGTGAATAAAGATGAGTGGGTCATGCACAAAGTAAGATGTCTAACTGACTTGCCAAAACTTTAGTTTGTGAACAAGAAATTTGTGGAGTGGTTGAAAAACGAGTTTTAATGACTCCAACCTAAGTGTATGCAAACTTCTGACTTCAACTATATCTAGTGTCTGGTACATTTTTTGTTACTTACAACCCCATGCTAATTGCATTAGCCTACGTTGGCTTAACCTTCCCGTGCTTTAATTAAAACCTCTTAAGGATAGCAGTCAGACGTCTTTGTCCTTCATCTTGTCTTGTATAAATCTTTTATATCATCTTTTCATATTTTTCTAAACCCAACTTCAAAATACTTCTCCTGCAACCCACCTCACCCAATGTGGTTGGATCTGTTTTTTAATTTATTGTCGGAAGGAATCCACAACAGAAGCTAGCAGCTCACTAGCTACTAGCTATCAGTTAGCAAACATTCTAGCAGTCATCAGCTAACCTTAGCTCGGAAAGCTCTCGCCATTTGTACAACTCAAACCAAAGCATACAGGACCTATTTTCTCTCCATATCCCCGTTCTCTACCGCAACTCTGACACTTTTCACCAGATCATCGCAGCTAGCTAGCTGCAATCCGAGTGACTACCCCTGGCTAACGTCTGTCCCGAAGCAAGCACCAATTAGCCTGGAGCTAGCCCATGCAGGCCCATTCTCCGGCCTGGCTGAAGAGGCCATCAGCCACTCCTGGGCTACGATACCGACCCCTTTCTATTGCTGTACTGACACGGAACCACACCGTCCTTACGACTGGACTATACTGCGTAACCTGCTCGAGGGGGTACTCAACTGGCCCTACGACGCGACGTCCCGTTAATGCCCATCTGCTAGCTGCTAGCTGCTACGCTTACTGTCTAAGAGTAGCTGAAATGATCATCGCCATTTTCTTGGGCCCCACTAACCTTATTTTGCCAATTGGACTTGGAACCCTCTGCTACTCAGAACCCTAATCCATCACGATGGTCCAATCGCGATGTCTCTAAGAGCCTTCTGCAGCCCCCCTTGCTAGCTGTCTGTCCTGCGTCTCCAGCCAGCCCAGACACACTCACTGGACGCCTAGATCACCCGGCTACAATGCCTCTCCAAAAAACCCAGAAATGTCCATCCCTAACTATAACATTTTCAGACAAGATAGAACTGCCAAAGGGGGCAGTGTTGCAATCTATCTGCAGAGATAGCATGCAGAGCTCTATCTTACTATCCAGGTCTGTTCCCAACAATTTGATCTATCACAATATGTTATTATGTGCTATGTTCCCCCATCTATTTTCAGAGCCCGTGCTGCTAGGTGACCTAAACTGGACATGCTTAACACCCCGGCATCCTACAATCTTAGCTTGATGCCCTCAATCTCACACAAATTATCAATGAACCCAACAGGTACAACCCAAATCTGTAAACAAGGGCACCCTCATAGATGTCATCCTAACTAACTCGCCCTCCAAATGCACCTCTGCTGTTTTCAACGAAGATCTCAGCAATCACTGCCTCATTGCCAGCATCCGTAATGGGTCTGCGGTCAAACATGACCCCTCATCACTGTCAAACGCTCCCTAAAACACTTCAGCGACGCAGGCCTTTCTAATCGACCTGGCCCGGGTTATCGGATGGATATTGACTCATCCCGTCAGTAGGAGGATGCCTGGCTATTCTTTAACAGTGCCTTCCTCACCATCTTAAATAAGCATGCCCCATTCAAAAAATGTAGAACCATGAACAGATATAGCCCTTGGTTCTCTCCAGACCTGACTGCCCTTGACCAGCACAAACACATCCTTGTGCGTTCTGCATTAGCATCGAATGCCCCTGTGATATGCAATTTTCTCAGGGAAGTTAGGAACCAATATACACAGCAGCAGTTAGGAAAGCTAAGGCTTGCTTTTTCAAGCAGAAATTTTTATCCTCAACACAAACTCAAAAAAGTTCTGGGACACTGTAAAGTCCATGGAGAATAAGAGCACCTCCTCCCAGCTGCCCACTGCACTGAGGCTAGGAAACACTGTCACACCACCGAAAACTCATATAATTGAAAGTTCATTAAGCATTTTTACGGCTTGCCATACTTTCACCTGGCTACCCCAACCCAATCAACAGCCCTGCACTCCCTCAGCAACTCGCCCAAGCCTCCCCCATTTCTCCTTCACCCAAATCAGATAGCTGATGTTCTGAAAGAGCTGCAAAACTGGACCCCTACAAATCAGCCGGGCTAGACAATCTGGACCCTCTCTTTCTAAAATTATCTGCCAAAATTGTTGCAACCCCTATACTAGCCTGTTCAACCTCTCTTTGTATCGTCTGCGATTCCCAAAATTGGAAAACTGACACGGTCATCCCCCTCTTCAAAGGGGAGACAATCTAGACCCAAACTGCTATGAACTATATCTATCCTACCGTGCCTTTCTAAGGTCTTCGAAAGCCAAGTTAACAAACAGATTACCGACCATTTCAATCCCGTACCTTCTCCGCTATGCAATCTGGTTTCAGAGCTGGTCATGGGTGGCCCTCAGCAACGCTCAAGTCCTAAACGATATCATAACCGCCATCGATAAGAGAAATTACTGTGCAGCCGTATTCATCGACCTGGCCAAGGCTTTCGACTCTGTCAATCACGACTCTGTCAATCACCACATTCTAATCGCAGACTCAACAGCCCTGGTTTCTAAAATGATTGCCTTGCCTGGTTCACTAACTACTTATCTGATAGAGTTACTTACAACCTCATGCTAATTGCATTAGCCTACGATAGCTTAACCATCCCGTGGACGGGAGCACCTGATCAAGACGTTCAG
>NW_019942697.1:190828-203727 GCF_002910315.2 Salvelinus sp. IW2-2015
AGAAACACAGTGTAGGTGTTATGACCAGCTCAATCAGAAACACCGTGTTATGACCAGCTCAATCAGAAACACAGTGACCAGCTTGTGATTCTGCAACTGAAGCGATGGCTGGTGGGAGAGTGTGTGTGTGTGTGTGTTTGCGTGTGTATATAATGACCAGCGTGATACTGAAGTAATGGCCATCCAGCCAGCCTAACAGCTTTCAGTCAATACTAAACCAGTGCAGTCTGTTGGAGAGGAACACCTACTAATGTTATGACAGCTAGGAGTTCAGATACTTAAGAACTCATTCAGATGTTGTGGTGAACAGAGGTGCTGACTTGTGGAACATACTGTAACATTTAGAATATAGAACACAGAACACAGAACACAGGAAAACAGAATATAAACATGGTGGCATACTCTTCTCTCCATGTGAACTTCAGTGAACTGTATTGCCTCAGAAGAGAGAACGATTTATTTGACCGAAACCCCTTTTTGCAACTTGGGAGAGCATCGTTCATCTACAAACCTTCTCCAGCAGGCTCTGATGTTTAGTTTTCTACACTTCTTTCAAATATATATATTTTTTTAACTATACATTTTTTTTCTTGGATGTAAACAAGCTAACATAGCTTCTTGTGCTGTTGTGATGAGGATCAGTCAGGTGACCTGTCCTGGAGTCAGCCACACATTATCACATCTCATTGGCTAATTTCTCTTTATGCATTGTGTGCTTAGTCCTATATTTGTAATCCCCAGTCCACACAGGCATTTTGGTAGGCTGCCATTGTAAATAAGAATTAGTTCTCAACTGACTTGCTTAGTTAAAGGTTAAATAAAAAAAWTMTAATGTCCAACACAGGGCGGCAGGTATCCTAGTGGTTAGAGTGTTGGACTAGTAATCGAAAGGTTAGAAGATCGAATCCCCGAACCAACAAAGTCAAAATCTGTCGTTCTGCCCCTGAACAAGGCAGTTAACCCACTGTTCCCCTGAACAAGGCAGTAAACCCACTGTTCCCCTGAACAAGGCAGTAAACCCACTGTTCCCCTGAACAAGGCAGTTAACCCACTGTTCCTAGGCTGTCATTGAAAATAAGAACATATTCTTAACTGACGTGCCTAGTTAAATAAAGGTAAAATAAATAAAAAATTAAATAAGAAACACACCAGCTAACAAGCAGAATCTGTTTATCATTTCAATATCAAGATTGTGTACAGTGGCTTGCAAAAGTATTCACCCTTGGCAATTTCTCCTATTTTTGTTGGCCTTAACTGAATAAAATTGATTTTGGGGGGGGGGGTTGTATCATTTGATTTACACAACATGCAAAATATTTTTATTGTGAAACAACAAGTAGTAAGACAGAAAAACTTAAGCATGCATAAACCTCCAAACATAATTGTAGAGCATTTGGACAAATTAGCTGAAGTCTCTTGGGGTATGTCTCTATAAGCTTGGCACATCTAGCCAATGGGACTTGCCCATTCTTCAAGGCAAAACTGCTCCCTCTCCTTCAAGTTGGATGGGTTCTGCTGGGGTACAGCAATCTTTAAGTCATATCACAGATTTTCAATTGGATTGAGGTCTGGGCTTTGACAAGGCCATTCCAAGACATTAAAAAAAAAATATATATATATATAGCCCAACTCTGATTGTTACTTCCCCACAACTTTGTCCCTGACCTGTTTGGCGAGCTCCTTGGTCTTCATGGTGCCGCTTGCTTGGTGGTGATGTGACTTCTGAAGGTAATTGGTTGCACCAGATCTTATTTAGGGGCTTCATAGCAAAGGGGGTGAAAACATACGCACGCACCACTTTTCCATTTTATATTTTAGATAATTTTTTTAAACATTTTTTTTWATTTCACTTCACCTATTTTGTGTATGTCCTTTCCATGAAATCCAAATACATTTAAATTACAGGTTGTAATGCAAGAAAATAGGAAAAACGGCATGGGGGTGAATACTTTTGCAAGGCACTGTATGTATGAGTGGCCGGTGTGTCAGCAGTGGGGGCGGGACGTTGATAGGCTGTACAATGACTAATGTAGTTAGATACTAGGTTATTGAAGGCCACTTGAAGATATTATATACCGGACCTTCTACTGGGGGCTTCCAAGCTTGGTAGGAAGTATCTGGTGTTGGGGGGGACAAGTCATCCTTTTAACTGTCCCACCAGTCTGTGAAACAAATGTCCTTGCGATTGAAGTAAGGATCACAACAGTGACATGGGGCCTCCAAACGCATCTAAAGGTTAAATAACATTAAGTGTGTCCCAAATGACACCCATTTTCCTATGAAGTGCACTACATATGACCAGGGCTCYRAAGGCTCTGGWCAAAAGTAGTTCACTATATAAGGAATAGGGTGRCATTTGGGACACACCCCCAACTCKTCATCCTAACTCATCATCCTATCCAACTCTCCATTAATTGAATAGCTCTCTTATTCAATTGATTACTACTTCCTGGTAAACCACTTAAAATTCCAATTCAATTAGGCAATCAACCAATCACATTAGGGGCACAATAAATGCCATGAACTTTTCATCGCTGGTGATGACATCATTTCATGCCCCTGTAGGTCACACAGCGAAGCGTATCTAAWTGAAGTCCAGACTAGTACTTATGAGAGTTTTTTTTTTAAAGTAACACTGTGAATATAAACCGTGGCTGTGTAAATTACAGAACAACCTTTAATCCTGTAGTCCCTGATGAAACCTGAGGTCAGGATTTAACGAGAGAGAGAGAGAGAAAGAGAGAGAGAGAAGGAAATGTGTCTTCCTTAAAATTAGCACCATCATTCCAGTTCTAAGCAGAAATCTCTTCTACAAATTCTGATTGTTTTTTTTTCTTCTCTATAGGAGGCTGTCCATAGTCATAGTACTGGAAGGACCTGGTTAAGCAGTAAAACACACACTCCCATCCTTAGGTCTATACCACTCAGCCACACACACCAACACTGACACTCTTCACATTCACGTTGTTACGTTCCCCAGCAAGAAAACCAAATAATGTCACTTAAAACAGAGGTCGCCGGACGGACACCCAAAAACAGGTGTGGTTTAATGGAGGGTGAAAGACACTTTATTGGCGTTCCACGGATGTGACTAGTAACAAGCTCGAAACCCAAAAGACGCGCACGTACGTCACACGAGAAGAGACCCCCCGGTAGCGCTGCACCTAGAACTACCTAAAGACCCCCACCGTGAGCGTCCAACTAAAAGACCCCCACCGTGAGCCGCACTAAAGACCCCACTGCGTGAGCGTCCACTAAAAGACCTCAACCGTGACGCTACTAAAAGACCCCACGTGACGCCACAAATAGTACCCCATCGGACGCCCACTTGAAAAGCCCCCACCCGGAGCGCCACGTAAAAGACTACTAGCGCCACTAAAAAGCCCCCACCTGAGCTCACAAAAACCCACCGTGAGCCCCACTAAAGACCCAACGTACTCACTAAAACCCCCTTACCGGAGCGTCCACAAAAGAACCCCACCGTACGTCACTTAAAATACCTTCCACAGACGGGGTCCACTAAAAGACCCACCTAAGCGTCCCTAAACAGACCCCACCGTGTGAGCGTCCACTAAACCACCGTGAGCTCACACCGACGTCCAAAAGACCGCCACCGGAGCGTTCCACTAAAGACCCCCAGTGAGCCTCCACTAAAAACCCCCGTGAGCTCCCACTAAAAGACCCACAACCTGTTGACCCACTAAAAGACCCCACTAGCGCCCTACACGTGAGCGTCCACTAAAAGACCCCACGTGAGCGACACTAAAGGTATGCCTGTCCCACCTTGTGAGCGTCCACTAAAAGACCCCACCGTGAGCGTCCACTAAAAGACCCCCACCGTGAGCGTCCACTAAAAGACCCCCACCGTGAGCGTCCACTAAAAGACCCTTGTTTTCTGTTGGCACAATTGACAGGGGGGGGATGGAGACGGTGAATTGTTTGGAAGATTCTGTTCTGATTTTCACAGACTAGAGCTGAAACTACTGACCATTCAGAAGAAAGAGCCAAAAGGTGTCTGTCATGTACCATCTTCTGAATCTGATATGGAAGACGTATAACTTCAGCGGAAAATCCAAACGAGAACTGTAAGTTCTCGGGTAAGAGCTCGGTGTGGATATTTGCACACCGTCTAGCGTCAAGGCTACTCGCTGGATCCCCCATGTCCACAGAGCCCTCAGTGTTCCTACGGCATGAACAAGACAAGGACCTTGCCACTGACGAAGGCCAGTACTCCGTTGTTCTGCAGCATATGGAGCACCTGGCCGTAGCATCAACAACAGCGGAAGTTCAAGGGTGGGCAAAGAAGGTCAGTTTTACACAGGAAATGTAATACCACACTAGTTTAAAAAAATATATAGGTTCATGACTCAAATGAACTTTCAGAATCAAGTAATTGACAGGTGACAGTTTATTTACTCACTTCTTAACAGATAAAGCGGGAAATGGAGAACGCACTCTTTTGTGTATTCTGCCATTTTCTTTCAGACATGTTTGAGGAGCTATCCTCACCTTAGCCTCACCCTGCAAAGGAATGACCTTGCAAACTCACTTGCTCTGTTTACTCCTGCAGATCGGGATGCAACATGTCTGCAATCCAGGATGAGTGACAGGGGCTGAACATCCTGGTCAGACACAATTTCAAGGACAAGTCCTACAGTGGCCTGTGGGAGACCATGTTGACAAAGGACCCCTACAGCCACAAGTACAAGGTAGACTAACAGTCCTGAGTGGTTATATATGGTATCCTATGGTTGGTTTAGATAAGTTAATGGTAAGAGTTTAAATTAAATTGAAAGATGTCATCTTTTCCCTAGAACATACTGGAGTTGGTGCAGCTTATGCTGGGGCTGCCCATTACAGCCAACCCAGTGTGAGTGAGGCTTCTCTGCACAGAACCGGATTAAGAATTCGACAAGAAGCTGCCTTGGGGTCTCCACCACCGAGGACCTGATGAGGATCAGCCTGGAGGGGTCTTCTGTCGAGGAGTTGGATCCCACTCCTGCCGTGGACCGCTGGCTGACCTCTAAGCGTGCCAGACGGCCAACATACAAAAGCAGCTGGACCACTGATATCCTTTGCGTCTAGTAGGCATGGGTCAATGTGTGATTTTGGTGGTATGTGCTGTTGCGCAGATGTGTGTCCCTTAGTACACACACACACACACACAGTATAAATATGTATGTAATAAATTGTTTGTGTATGTAATGTATGTAATAAACTCTGTGTTACATTTTTCACAGTGCTCCTAAATTACTTTGTGTGCTCCTACATTTTTTTAATTTAGGAGCGCATGTACTCCTTGGGAAAAAGTTAGCGTAGAGCCCTGCAGAGGACAAACCATCCACAGAGACAAACTGATATCTTTCCGACAGATGAGATCTAAACCAGGCCAGAACTTGTCCGTGTAGACCAATTTGGGTTTCCAATCTCTCCAAAAGAATGTGGTGATCGATGGTATCAAAAGCAGCACTAAGGTCTAGGAGCACAAGTACATATGCCATTAAAAGGTCATTTACCACCTTCACAAGTGCAGTCTCAGTGCTATGATGGGGTCTAACACCAGACTGAAGCGTTTCATATACATTGTTTGTCTTCAGGAAGGCAGTGAGTTGCCGCGCAACAGCTTTTTCTTAATAATTTGAGAGGATTGGGAGATTCAATATAGGCCGATAGTTTTTTATATTTTCTGGTTTGGCTTTTCAAGAGAGGCTTTATTACTGCCACTTTTAGTGAGTTTGGTACACATCCGGTGGATAGAGAGCCGTTTATAATGTTCAACATAGGAGGGCCAAGAACAGGAAGCAGCTCTTTCAGTAGTTTAGTTGGAATAGGGTCCAGTATGCAGCTTGAAGGTTTAGAGGCCATGATTATTTTCATCAATGTGTCAAGAGATATCGTATTAAAAATCTTGAGTGTCTCCCTTGATCCTAGGTCCTGGCAGAGTTGTGCAGACTCAGGACAACTGAGCTTTGGAAGAATACGCAGATTTAAAGAGGAGTCCGTAATTCGATTTCTAATGATCATGATCTTTTCGTCAAAGAATTCAAGAATGATCCACTGCTGAAGTGTAAAGCCTCTCTCTCTGTGGAAAAGAAAACTGCTTGCTGCTTTTTAGTTACATTGCTACAAGACTGGCAGGCAGCTAAAGCCTGCTGCTGGCCTGCACCGCATCTCTTTGAGTCTAGGGGAGTTAAAGCCCTGTTTCTTAGGTTCGTAGATAAATGAGAGCACCACCTCCAGCTAGGATGGAGTCGGATCTCAACATGGCAGGCTTTGGTCCTGTTTGTGGGGAGTCCCAGAAAGAGCACCAATTTTGTTACATTATGATCTGGGGGGGTGGGGGGGGGGGGGGGGGGGGGGGGGGGGGGGGGGGGGGCGGAGGGGGGAGAACATTAGTTTCATCACGAGCGAATTGAGTCTGTAGACTCGGCTGTAGACTCATACTGCCCCTAACTGGAGGTGCAGAGACTTGACTCGATGCCAGCATATTTTTACTGATTTACAACCTGAAGCTTTGTTGATGCTTGGCAACACGTTTGATGTTTCATCCTAACATGTGTCGCCGTGTGGATAAATATCTCTAGTCTTCTCTCCCCTACATTCAGTGCTCCACGTCATCTTCAGATAGCTTGAACGTCGGTCCGTTGCCCGGTAAACAGTGGATGATCGTGGATGAGTTGTGTTAATCCTAATAACTGCGGGTAATTGAGTCACCAATGAATGGGTTTTCAATTTGTCAAGCTATATGGTGCGGGCTTCGGGCGTCTCACGACCGTTAATCGGGAGGTGTAAGAACCAAGAAGGCTGGTCTCTTCGACCCGACTTGCTTTGGAGTAACTGTTTGAAGAGTCGTTTGTGTCTGCTGAATGAGGAATCGACGGTTGAACAGTTCAGCATTCCATTCCAGAGAGCCATTAGAAAGTTGTCCGGTCTGTGGTGACTGGTGCAAGGATTTAAGACTACTATCTGTACTACCTGGTGCACAAGGACGTCTTGTATTTATTCTACACTTAAATTGACCCCTACTAAGATTACGTGAAGCGGGCTGCAGAGCAGTATCCTCTGGATAGGCGATCGTTCTCCGTATATAATGAGTTGACATGGCGAGCTTGCAATAGTAAGCATCCCTGTACTATGTTACTTACTTTAGCTTCGGCTGGTGGAGCGTCCTGACGAACCATTCCAGATAAACTCGGGTGAAAAGTTGATGAAAAAAGTCGATGCGGTGATAAAATAAAAACATATGACCAAATTAAAAATAGAAACAACGTTTAAAAAAAAGCACAGAGCCAAGTAAGCAAGTCTTTCAAGATGTGACGGAATGACATGGTCACTTACAATACAAACGTATATATAGGACTAACAACTTACAGACCGCACACAACAAGACCTTACATCTCTTCTGGCAGACCACATATCAACACCATCCAGTGGCTGCATTATTTATTTATTTTTAATAACAATAATGTAATACGCGATTAGATTTTACTTTCAAACTGTAATGTCTGCATAATTTACAGTCCAATTCCAATATTTGAAAAAATTAATATCCATAAACATACAGTTGAGTCGGAAGTTTACATACAATTTGTTTGGAGTCATTAATAACCGTTTTCAACCACTCGCACCATTTCTTGTTAACAAACTATAGTAGTTTTGGCAAGTTGGTTAGTGACCTACTTTGGTGCATGAACAAGTATTCTCAACAATTGTTTACAGACAGAAGTTAATTCACTTAGTAAGTTCATGCATCACCAATTTCCAGTGGTAGAGTTACATCACTAAGTTGACTGTGCCTAAACAGTTAGAAATATTATTGAGGTTAGAAGCTTCTGATAGGCCTAATTGACATATTTTGAGTCAATTGGAGTGTAACGTGGATGTATTCTAAGCGCTACTTCAAACTCAGGTCTCTTTGCTTGATACATGAAGATAAATAGTAGACTCCATCATTATGTTATTCCTTGTGGAGCAATTTCCAAACGCATGAAGTACTATGTTCATTCTGTACAACAATGTAGTACCAAGATATAATCCATGAGACGATGCATCATGATCAACGCTCGTGAAGGAGACTGCAGTCTGTTCCTCCTAGAGAGAAAGTTATACCTTTGGTGAGAAAAGTGCAATGCAATCCAGAAAACTAAAAGGACCATGTGAAGATCTGGAGGAATGGTAACGACAATCATCTTATCCACAGTAAAATGACGAGTCTTTATTCGACATAACGCTAAAGACTGTTCAGCAAGAAGAAGCCACTGCTCCAAAAACCACCAGATAAATAGAACTCAGTAGTAAGTTTTGCAACTGCACAAGGAAAAATTGTACTTTTTGGAAATGTATCTGTGTCTGATGTAAAAAATATAGTAGTTGTTTTGGCCATGAGACAATCGTTATTGGGGAAAAAGGGGAGCCAGTGCAACCGAAATAAACCTATTGCCAACGTGAAGCCGGGGGGTGCAGCATATGTTTTGGGTCTGCGTGCAGGAGGGACTGGTGCACTTCACAAAATAGATGGCATCATGAGGTTGGAAAATGATGTGGATATATTGAAGCAACATCTCAAGACATCAGTCAGGAAGTTAAAGTTTGGTCGCAAATGGGTCTTCCAAATGGACAATGACCCCAAGCATACTTCCAAAGTTGTGGCAAAATGGCTTAAGGACAACAAAGTCAAGGTATTGGAATGGCCATCACAAAGCCCTGACCTCAATCCCATAGAAAATGTGTGGGCAGAACTGAAAAAGCGTGTGCGAGCAAGGATGCCTTCAAACCTGACTCAGTTACCTGACTCAGCTCTGTCAGGAGGAATGGGCCAAAATTCTCCCAACTTATTGTGGGAAGTTTGTGGAAGGCTACCCGAAACATTTGACCCAAGTTAAACAATTTAAAGGCAATGGTACCAAAGACTAATTTAATGACTCCAACCTAAGTGTATGTAAACTTCCGAATTCAACTGTACATATATATCCACACAAACATTGATACATATACACATATATACATACATAGAAACACTTTTTTAAATGTATATTCCCACCACAACCTCTCTCCCATGCTACCAGACCCAGCCCGCCTCAGCACAGCTCTACCAGACCAGGCCTGCATCGGCACAGCTCAGCCAGACCCGGTCCATCACAGCACAGCTCTACCAGACCAGGCCCACTTCAACTCAGCCCAGCTCTACACAGCACCGACCACTATCTTAGGGCCTGGCAAAACACTGTTGACGGTAGTGGACCACATGATGCAGTCAGTCCACGTATCATTCACATCATCAGCCCTCCACACCCCTATCCTCAATCCCCCCCCACAACCTCCCTCACAGACTAGTTTTGGTTACCCTCCCTACTCCCATCCCCAGGACAGGCCTAGAACACTCCTGCCCCCCCTTGGCAGCCCCAACCCTGCAACAGGAGCCACACCAACACACCCAGAATGGAGCATTGGCAGCCGCTCTGGTCCCCTGCAGCAGATCCTCTCCTTTGGCGGGTGCTTCATTTACGTAGACGGAGCTCTGCCAAAACCGCTCTCCAAGGCCCTGCATCCAGCAACTTGAGGGTCTGTCAAATGTTCAGTCTGCTCTGCTCTCACGTGGGGCCCGGGACCTTCGCAAAGTCTCAGCTCACTAAACAAATATCTGCAGATAACCCTATGCCTGTTAGCTCTTATGGGCACTGAATACCCCCCCTCTGATTTTAAATCTCATAGAGGACTTGGGCTAATGCACCTCAATGTATGATTAAAAAAAATGGACACAATTGGCATTTGGGTACATGACTCGTGTCCTGACATTCTGGTTCTCTCAAAAAATATGGTTCTGCATCTGATAAATATGTAAAAGTTAATTATTATAATCTATTTAGATGTGACAGATTACAGAAAGGGGGAGGAGTGGCCATATATGTACAATATATATATAAAGTATATTTCATGTACTTTCAAATTCTCTAAAATGATGTTGGAGGCCACTTTGTCACACCCTGACCTTAGAGAGCCTTTTTATTTTTCTATTTGGTTAGGTGAGGGTGTGATTTGGGTGGGCATTCTATGTCTTCTGTTTCTTTGTTTTTGGCCGAGTGTGGTTCCCAATCAGAGGCAGCTGGCTATCATTGTCTCTGATTGGGGATCATACTTAGGCAGCCCTTTTTCCCACCATTAGTTTGTGGGATCTTGTTTTCTGTTTAGTGTTTCTGCCTGACAGAACTGTGCGCTTTCGTTTTCACGTTTGTTATTTTGTTTGAGTGTTTTTTTGAAATAAAAGAATCATGAACACTTACCACGCTGCACCTTGGTCCACTTTTCATACCACCAACGAGAGCCGTTACACACTTATGGTAGATAAATTAACATTACATTATTTGGCATCAGCTCTTGAGACGGAAAAAGAAAAATGAATGCCTTATTCAAACATGTATTAATAAATCGTTTTTTGTCCTCATCAATCTAAACACAATACTCCATAATGACAAAGCAAAAACAGGTTTTTATACATTTTTGCAAATGTATAAAAATGAATGGACATACATAAGTATTCAGACCCTTTACTAGGTACTTTGTTGAAGCACTTTTGGCAGCGATTACAGCGTTGAGTCTTCTTGGGTATGACGCTACAAGCTTGGCACACCTGTATTTGGGGAGTTTCTCCCATTCTTCTCTGCAGATCCTCTCAAGCTCAGTCAGGTTGGATGGGGAGCGTTGCTGCACAGCTATTTTCAGGTCTCTCCAGAGATGTTTGATCAGGTTCAAGTCCGGGCTCTGGCTGGGCCAATCAAGGACATTCAGAGACTTGTCCCGAAGTCACTCCTGCGTTGTCTTGGTTGTGAGCTTAAGGTCGTTGCCCTGTTGAAAGGTGAACCAGTCTGAGGTCCTGAGCACTCTGGAGCAGGTTTTCATCAAGGATCTCTCTGTACTTTTCTCATTTCATGTTTGCCTCGATCCTGACTAGTCTCCCAGTCCTGAAAAACATCCCCACAGCATGATGCAGCCAACACCATGCTTCACCGTAGGGATGGTGCCAGGTTCCTCCAGACGTGAAGCTTGGCATTCAGGCCAAAGAGTTAAATCTTGGTTTCATCAGACCAGAGAATCTTGTTTCTCATGCTCTGAGAGTCTTCAGGTGACTTTTGGCAAACTCCAAGCGGGCTGTCTATTGCATTTTACTGAGGAATGGCTTTCGTCTGGCAATCCACCATAAAGGCCTGATTGGTGGAGTGCTGCAGAGATGGTTGTCCTTCTGGAAGGTTCTCCCATCTCCACAGAGGAACTCTAGAGCTCTGTCTGAGTGACCATCTGGTTCTTGGTCACCTCCCTGACAAGGCCCTTCTCCCGATTACTCAGTTTGGCCGGGCGGCCAGCTCTAGGAAGAGTTTTGGTGGTTCCAAACTTCTTCCATTTAAGAATGATTGGATCTCTTGATCTTTTATTTCAGCTCAGTAAAACATGTGAACAACACTTTACATGTTGTATTTGATATTTCTTTGGTTTAGTGTAGATCCTTGGTTTTCTTCGGTGCTATCTGAGCTCTTTCAGATGAGGAAATGAGGCCTGGGCAAAGGAAATGGAAAATTACTGTATTAGACTGGTAGTCTTTCAGACTAGCTAAATCAAACAACTTTTTAAACTCTAGTGATCCTTCTAAATTTTGGGAAAACAGTAAATGCACTGAAGCGTATAAATTCCTATTCTTCCCTGCCTAAGCAAGTTCTGTCTCACTCTGGCATCATAACTGAGAAGAATGGGATTAGTGATGCTTTTAATCATAATTTTATCTCGGCAGGCTTTTTATTTGAAATAGACTGTGGTTTAATTGACCCTTGTTAGTCAATTGACTGCTCTTCCCTCTGACAGCCTCTAGCTCGACGGTTAACACTTTAACTTCTAGTGAATCTTTGTTTTTTCATACTTCAACAATTTACAATCTGTGATGTGCTCGATGTCTTGCTTAAGACTGATGTAAAAAACATTTTTTTTTTTTTTTATCCACTGATTGGTTGAATCATTAACCCATATTTGTAACCTGATGATTATATCTGGTATTATCCCCAAGGTTTGGGCCCATGTACTCCCCATTCACAAATGTGGTGACCCTTGTGACCTAAATAATTATCAGCCTATTTCTAAACTTTCTTGCCTAGCTAAAATATAAGAATCCTTGATTAATTCTCAGCTCGACGTCGCCGCTCTACTAACAACCGGTCCTGGCATCCTCATTACGAACACCTGAACATTTATCATCACCTTGATTAATCTCCCTTTATTTAGCCCTCAGTAGCCTCAGTCATCAGGCTGTATTGTTTTGGTGCCTCTTGGTCAATTCAGAAAGCTGATTCTTACTGATGAACGTGATGTTTCGATGCCTCTAGAGTAAGTTTCTGAGGTGACAAGCCACATTTCTTCAGTCTCCTGAGGTTGAAGAGGCACCTACTACTAAGCCTACTACTGTTGTGTCGTCTGCTTAAATTCTGAAAAGATTTAAGCTGCTGTCCAGAACCTTCTTTCATAATTGCAGTTTTACATTCCCTAGGACTGAGCAACCCTTCAGAGGTCAAGACAATATTTTAAGTTTTGGTGAGAGTGCATTAGTTTGGTAAGAGTGCTTTCGGTTGACGGATTAGGGATGAAATCTTGGTTACAATGCATTTGAATCATGGGGATGTTAAACTTTAACTTTACTTTACTTTATATTGGAGAATGAATCATGGGATGTTAAACTTTAGATTTTGGAGAATGATTCCAGGAAAGCATCTGTGTTCTTTAAATGCACAGGAAGGTCATACTGAAGTTACAGGAAGGTCATACTGAAGTTACAGGAAGGTCATACTGAAGTTACAGGAAGGTCATACTGAAGTTACAGGAAGGTCATACTGAAGTCACAGGAAGGTCATACTGAAGTTACA
>NW_019942697.1:208850-220868 GCF_002910315.2 Salvelinus sp. IW2-2015
CTCTGCTAAATTCTGAAAAGATTTAAGCTGCTGTCCAGAACCTTCTTTCATAATTGCAGTTACATTCCCTAGGACTGAGCAACCCTTCAGAGGTCAAGACATATTTTAAGTTTTGGTGAGAGTGCATTAGTTTGGTAAGAGTGCTTTCGGTTGACGGATTAGGGATGAAATCTTGGTTACAATGCATTTGATCATGGGGATGTAAACTTTAACTTTACTTTACTTTAATTGGAGAATGAATCATGGGATGTTAAACTTAGATTTTGGAGAATGATTCCAGGAAAGCATCTGTGTTCTTTAATGCACAGGAAGGTCATACTGAAGTTACAGGAAGGTCATACTGAAGTTACAGGAGGTCATACTGAAGTTACAGGAAGGTCATACTGAAGTTACAGGAAGGTCATACTGAAGTCACAGGAAGGTCATACGAAGTTACATGAAGGTCATACTGAAAGTCACAGGAAGGTCATACTGAAGTCACAGCAAGGTCATACTGAAGTTACAGGAAGGGCATACTGAAGTTACAGGAAGGTCATACTGAAGTCACAGGAAGGTCATTCAGTATGACAGGAAGCCATACTGATAGCTGAAGTTACAGAAAGGTCATACTGAAGTCACAGGAAGGTCATACTGAAGTTACAGGAAGGTCATACTGAAGTTACAGGAAGGTCATACTGAAGTTACAGGAAGGTCATACTGAACACTGGAGTACAGCTGCAGCATTCCTGATGGGGGTGTCTTCCTGAGATGATTGCAGCACACTACTTTTTGCAAAAAAAGTAACCATAAAATCACAACAAAGACAGGCTGTAGTATAGTCATAACTGTGTAATTCAGCTTAACTTTGTTGGCTTGGCAGTTTATAGTTTAGTTTAGCATAGAGTCTGTTTTTCTGAAATGTGCAATATGCAGAAATCGCTCTGCAATTTCCCGGTTGTTAAAATTCTAACAGTTAGGCTAATTTCCGTTTATGTGACAAAACAAGCAATGTAGAGAAGCACTGTTCCATCTAACCACTGTGAAATATCTTTTCAATAACCAAAAATATGGTGTGTTCAGCTGTTTGAAGCTGGTGTAACAAAACCCACAGTAGAAGACTCAAAAACAAAACTTCACGGGAAACATAGAGATAGTGCACATAGACCAGATCCCCCATAAAAACAGCTTGATGTTGTTGAGAGGATAAAACGTTTGAAAATCTATATCATGAGATTACAGAGGACAATACGGACAGCTGACAGAGATAAAGCCAATTTACTCATTTGATTTAAATGAATCCATATGATCTACACACCCCATAGAATGCCATGTGAAGTTCGACAATTAATATTTGAGAAGAATTCTGAGAAAATGCCAGTCATTTACAACCAATTTCTAACTTGAGTAATGGACTTTTACATTATAGTTTTTTACAATTGCTAAGAAGCATTTACCTATACTTAAGATACTTTTACTAAACTCTTAATACAGCAACACACCTATATCACACAATTTAGCTAAATAGTAAATTTTCTGCTCAAAACCACAAATTGTTCATTAAACACCAACTCTATATTTCAAAATGCTAAAGAACTTTCTCTACATACACTAACTCTATCAAAACACGGCAAACCCGACTCAATATCTAATCACTCTGTCAAAACACTAGATCATGTTTTCTATCCAAGAGGAACATATAGTCAATCATAGCACAACGACTTTCAAAATACTAACAGTTGATGGCATTACAGGAAACTGCATTACTTTTCATGTTTCAGTTCTACCTGCAGACAATAGACAACATGAAATCCATAGTTTTTTATAATTCAGTTTCCTTTTACTGTAAACTAATCTACATTTTTCTGGTTGAGTGTCAAATGTGTGCATATTTGGAAACACACTATCTAAAAGTGAATGAGTACAACGTACAGTATAAAAAAATTGTAAGTGACAGAATCGCTGCAGTAAAAGCTTTATTAGCAACATGAAACTGCTGCCAGTGATCAACAAAAAATCCAACATACTTTTCATGTTTCAGTTCCACAATAGACAATATGAAATCCATAGTTTTTTATAATTCAGATTCCTTTTACTGTAAATCACTGTACATTTTTCTTTTTTACTGTAAACCACATCAATAAAAAATCCAGCATACATGGCCTTTGGTTCCGAATGTGTAAAAATAAAACACAATTACAGTAAAAAGGCACAGAAGTGAAAAAACACAAAATGCACAGTTCTTTTCTAATCTATACAATCTTCAGCATTTGGCCACATGTTCTCGTCCACATCACATTTTCTTATTTTTTATTTCACAGTTATTTAACCAGGTAGGCCAGTTGAGAACAAGTTTACAGCTGCGACCTGGACAAGATAAAGCAAAGCAGTGCGACAAAAACAACAACACAGAGATACACATGGAATAAACAAAAGTACAGTCAATAACAGAATAGAAAAATCTATATACAATGTGTGCAAATGGAGTAAGGCAATAAATAGGCCATAGTAGCGAAGTAATTAKAATTTAGCAAATTAACACTGAAGTGATAGATGTGTAGATGATGATGTGCAAGTAGAAATACTGGTTTACAAAAMATTAAAAAAGTATATAAAAACAWTATGGGGAAGAGGTAGGTAGTTGGGTGGGCTATTTACAGATGGGCTATGCACAGCTGCAGCAATCGGTAAGCTGGTCAGATAGCTGATGCTTAAAGTTAGTGAGGGAGCTATAAGTCTCCAACTTCAGTGATTTTTGCAATTCGTTCCAGTCATTGGCAGCAAAGAACTGGAAGGAAAGGCYGCTAAAGGAAGTGTTGGCTTTGGGGGTGACCAGTGAAATATACCTGCTGGAGCGCGTGCAACGGGTGGGTGCTGCTATGGTGACCAGTGAGCTGAGATAAGGCGGAGCTTTACCTAGCAAAGACTTATAGATGACCTGGAGCCAGTGGGTTTGGCGACAAATATGTAGCGAGAACCAGCCAACGAGAGCATACAGGTCGCAGTGGTGGGTAGTATATGGGGCTTTGGTGACAAAATGGATGGCACTGTGATAGACTGCATCCAATTTTGTTGAGTAGAGTGTTGGAGGCTATTTTGTAAATGACATCGCCAAAGTCAAGGATCGGTAGGATAGTCAGTTTTACGAGGGTATGTTTGGCAGCATGAGTGAAGGAGGCTTTGTTGCAAAATTGAAAGCCGATTCTAGATTTAACTTTGGATTGGAGATGCTTAATGGGAGTCTGGAAGGAGAGTTTACAGTCTAGCCAGACACCTAGGTATTTGTAGTTGTCCACATATTCTAAGTCAGAACCGTCCAGAGTAGTGATGCTAGACGGGCGGGTCCAGATTGTCTAACCCAGCTGATTTGTAGGGATCCAGATTTTGCAGCTCTTTCAGAACATCAGTTGGGTGAAGGAGAAGCGGGGGGGGGGCTTGGGCCAGTTGCTGTGGGGGGTGCAGAGCGGTTGCCCGGGGATGGGGTAGCCAGGTGGAAAGCATGGCCAGCCGTAGAGAAATGTTAATTGAAATTCTCGATTATCGTGGATTTATCAGTGGTGACAGTGTTTCCTAGTCTCAGTGCAGTGGGCCGCTGGGAGGAGGTCATCTTATTCTCCATGGACTTTACAGTGTCCCAGAACTTTTTGGAATTAGTCCTGCAGGATGCAAATTTCTGTTTGAAAAAGATAGCCTTTGCTTTCCTAACTGACTGTGTGTATTGGTTCCTGACTTCCCTGAAAAGTCGCATATCGCGGGGACTATTCGATGTTAGCGCAGTACGCCACAGGGTATTTTTGTGCTGGTCAAGGGCAGTCAAGTCTGGAGTGAACCAAGGGCTATATCTGTTCTTAGTTCTACATTTTTTTGAAAGGGGCATGCTTATTTAAGATGGTGAGGAAAGCACTTTTAAAGAACAACCTGGCATCTTATGTCGTCTCTCGCTATGCACCTTGGATAGAAACGCTTGGCATGCCTTATCCACCTCTGGCAGTCTTCAGCTGAGATGTCTCTGCAGCCGGCATCCATTGCATCCAGGAGGGACKTTTGGTCATCTGGCCGATAATCATACACTTTCCACCTCCAGGCAGAAAACAATTCCTCAATGGGGTTGAGGAAAGGTGAGTAGGGAGGGAAGAAAAGGGAAACCATTCTTGGATGGGCTGCAAACCTGTTTGTGATTACATGTGAATGATGGAATGCTACARTGTCCCATGACATCACAAATGTCCTCCTGTTTCCTCCCACCTGTTCCCTTCCTGCTTCTGGCACCAGTTGTTGGTGGAGGTCGTCAAATAACCAGAAGAAGGTGCTCAGTGTTGTAGGGACCAATCTGGCATTACTGCAGGACCAAACCAGCASTCCAGARTGCAGCACACATTGGGATATTTGCTCCTCTCTGATCCGGCACATCAACGGTGGCCCCTTTTCCTGATGACGTTTCTTCCCCGCCGACGTGTTTTTGCCAGGTTAAACCCTGCCTCGTCTACATAAATTATTTCATGTAGGGTCTGATTAGCCTCCAACTTTATGACTCTGTGAAAGAAATCAAACACAACATGTGTAAATGCTTTTCAGTATATCCTACTGTATGTACTGTAACCCATGTTAACATGTAGAGTAGCATAGTGTAAAACTCACTATAGAACAAGACATATTGGATAGACACCATACCAGGACGTATTGGTGCCGGAGTTCCTTGACCCGCTCACTATTCCTTTCAAAAGGTTTGGTCAGAGTCCGAGCCAATGGTAGTCAGCCTGATGCTTTCCACATTGTGAAATACCAGYTGGTCCTCTACAATTCTGGCCTGAATTTCTCTCACTTTATTTGCATTGTCATCAAAGACCAATCCTACAATGACTCTTGGTCTTCACTGAGGAGCTTTCCTCTTCRCCCAGAGGGAGGAAAACATTGCGTCCTTTAGCCTCTTAGCGCACGGATCCCGTTAACTGGATCAAAATCGACAGTTAACTGGATCAAAATCGACAGTTCTGGACTGGTTGGCCTACAGGAAATGATCTGTTCTGGACTGGTTGCTTTAGGAAATGATATGTTCTGGACTGGTTGGCCTTATAGGAAATGATCTGTTCTGGACTGGTTGGCCTATAGAAATGATCTGTTCTGGACTGTTGCCTATAGGAAATGATCTGTTCTGGAGGTGGCCTATAGGAAAATGATCTGTTCTGGACTGGTTGGCCTACTAGGAAATGAGTCTGTTCTGGACTGGTTGGCCTATAGGAAATGTGATCTGTTCTGGACTGGTTGGCCTATAGGAAATGATCTTTCTGGACTGGTTGGCCTATAGGAAATGATCTGTTCTGGACTGGTTGGCCATAGGAAATGATCTGTTCTGGACTGGTTGGCCTATAGGAAATGATCTGTTCTGGACTGGTTGGCCTACTAGGAAATGATCTGTGTCTGGACTGGTGCCTAGGAAATGTCTGTTCTGACTGGTTGGCCTATAGGAAATGATCTGTTCTGGACTGGTTGGCCTATAGGAAATGATATGTCTGGACTAGGTTGCGCCAGTAGGAAATGATCTGTCTGGACTGGTTGGCCTATAGGAAATGATCTGTTTCTAGAGCTGGTGGCCTAAGGAATGATATTCTGGACTGTTGGCCTACAGGAAATGACTGTTCGGACTGGTGCATAAGAATGATCTGTCTGGACTGGTTGGCCTATAGGAAATGATCTGTTCTGGACTGGTGGCCTATAGGAAATGATCTGTTCTGGACTGGTTGGCCTATAGGAAATGATCTGTTCTGGACTGGTTGGCCTTAGGAAATGATCTGTTCCTGGACTGGTTGGCCTATAGGATGATCTGTTCTGGGACCGGGGCCATAGGAATTATCATGTTCTGGACTTGGTGGCCTATAGGAATAATCTGTTCTGGACTGGTTGGCCTTAGGAAGATATGTTCTGGACTGGTTGGCCTATAGGAAATGATCTGTTCTGGACTGGTTGGCGACCTTTAGGAAATGATATGTTCTGGACTGGTTGGCCTATAGGAAATGATCTGTTCTGGACTGGTTGGCCTATAGGAAATGACTGTTCTGGACTGGTGGCCTACAGGAATGATCTGTTCTGGCTGGTTGGCCTATAGGAAATGATCTTTGTCGGACTGGTTGGCCTATAGGAAATGATCTGTTTCGGACTGGTTGGCCTATAGGAAATGATCTGTTCTGGACTGGTTGGCCTTAGGAAATGATCTGTTCTGGACTGGTTGGCCTACAGGAAATGTATGTTCTGGACTGGTTGGCCATAGGAAATGATTCTGTTCTGGACTGGTTGGCCTATAGGAAATATCTGTTCTGGACTGGTTGGCCTATAGGAAATGATATGTTCTGGACTGGTTGGCCTATAGGAAATGATCTGTTCTGGACTGGTGGCCTTTAGGAAATGATCTGTTCTGGACTGGTTGGCCTATAGGAAATGATCTGTTCTGGACTGGTTGGCCTAAGGAAATGATCTGTTCTGGACTGGTTGGCCTACAGGAAATGATCTGTTCTGGACTGGTTGGCCTATAGGAAATGATCTGTTCGGACTGGTTGGCCTATAGGAAATGATCTGTTCTGGACTGGTTGGCCATAGGAAATGATCTGTTCTGGACTGGTTGGCCTCTAGAGGAATGATCTGTTTCTGGACTGGTTGGCCTACAGGAAATGATTGTTCTGGACTGGTTGGCCTATAGGAAATGATCTGTTCTGGACTGGTTGGCCTATAGGAAATGATCTGTTCTGGACGGTGGCTACAGGAAATAGTATGTTCTGGACTGGTTGGCCTATAGGAAATGATCTGTTCTGGACTGGGCCTATAGGAAATGATCTGTTCTGGACTGGTTGGCCTATAGGAAATGATCTGTTCTGGACTGGTTGGCCTAAGGAAATGATCTGTTCTGACTGGTGGCCTAAGGAAAGATGATTTTCTGACTGTTGGCTAAGGAATGACTGTTCTGGACTGGTTGGCCTATAGGAAATGATCTGTTCTGGACTGGTTGGCCTATAGGAAATGATCTGTTCTGGACTGGTTGCTATAGGAAATGATCTGTTCTGGACTGGTGTCCTATAGGAATGATAGTTCTGGACTGGTTGGCCATAGGAAATGATCTGTTCTGGACTGGTTGGCCTACAGGAAATGATCTGTTCTGGACTGGTGGCCTACAGGAAATGATATGTTCTGGACTGGTTGGCCTATAGGAAATGATCTGTTCTGGACTGGTTGGCCTATAGGAAATGATCTGTTCTGGACTGGTTGGCCTATAGGAAATGATCTTTCTGGACTGGTTGGCCTATAGGAAATGATCTGTCTGGACTGGTTGGCCTATAGGAAATGATCTGTTCTGGACTGGTGGCTACAGGAAATGATCTGTTCGACTGGTGGCCTATAGGAAATGATCTGTTTCGGACTGGTTGCCTATAGGAAATGATTGTCTGGACTGGTTGGCCTACAGAAATGATATGTTCTGGACTGGTGGCCTATAGGAAATGATTGTTCTGGACTGGTTGGCCTATAGGAAATGATCTGTTCTGGACTGGTTGCCTATAGGAAATGATCTGTCTGGACTGGTTGGCCTACAGAAATGATTGTTCTGGATGGTTGGCCTAAGGAAATGATCTGTCTGGACTGGTTGGCCTATAGGAAATGATCTTCTGGACTGGTTGGCCTATAGGAAATGATTGTTCTGGACTGGTTGGCCTATAGGAAATGATCTGTTCTGGACTGGTTTGGCCTATAGAAATGATCTGTTCTGGACTGGTTGGCCTAGGAAATGATCTGTTTCTGGACTGGTTGGCCTATAGGAAATGATCTGTTCTGGACTGGTTGGCCTATAGGAAATGATGTTCTGGACTGGTTGGCTAAAGAAATATCTTTCTGGATGGTTGGCCTCTAGGAATATGATCTGTTCTGGACTGGTATGGCTATAGAAATGATCTGTTCTGGACTGGTTGGCCTATAGGAAATGATATGTTCTGGACTGGTTGGCCTACAGGAAATGATCTGTTCTGGACTGGTTGGCCTACAGGAAATGATCTGTTCTGGACTGGTGGCCTAAGGAAATGATCTGTTCAGGACTGGGGCCTATAGGGAAATGATCTGTTCGGACTGGTTGGCCTATAGGAAATGATCTGTTCTGGACTGGTTGCCTACTAGGAAATGATCTGTTCTGGACTGGTTGGCCTACAGGAAATGATTATTTTCTGGACTGGTGGCTATAGGAAGATCTGTCTGGACTGGGGCCTATAGGAAATGATCTGTTCTGGACTGGTTGGCCTACAGGAAATGATATTGTTCTGGACTGGTTGGCCTAAGGAAATGATTGTTCTGGACTGGTGGCCTATAGGAAATGATCTGTTCTGGACTGGTTGGCCTATAGGAAATGATCTGTTCTGGACTGGTTGGCCTACAGAAAGATCTGTTCTGGACTGGTTGGCCTACAGGAAATGATCTGTTCTGGACTGGTTGGCCTACAGGAAATGACTGTTCTGGACTGGTTCCTAAGGAAATGATATGTTCTGGACTGGTTGGCCTACAGGAATGATCTGTTCTGACTGGTTGGCCTACAGGAAATGATCGTTCTGCGACTGGTTGCCTACAGGAAATGATCTGTTCTCGACTGGTTGGCCACAGGAAATGATATGTTCTGGACTGGTTGGCCTACAGGAAATGATCTGTTCTGGACTGGTGGCCTATAGGAATTATCTGTTCGGACGGTTGGCCCTAAGAAAATGATCTGTTCTGGACTGGTGGCCATAGAATGATCTGTTCTGGACTGGTTGGCCTATAGGAATGATCTGTTCTGACTGGTTGGCCTGATAGAAACTTGATCTGTTCTGGACTGGTTGGCCTATAGGAAATGATCTGTTCTGGACTGGTTGGCCTACAGGAAATGATCTGTTCTGGACTGGTTGGCCAACAGGAAATGATATGTTCTGGACTGGTTGGCCAACAGGAAATTATATGTTCTGGACTGGTTGGCCAACAGGAAATGATATGTTCTTGACTGGTTGGCCAACAGGAAATTATATGTTCTGGACTGGTTGGCCAACAGGAAATGAAAGTGTATCTCGTGAATAATATCAAGCTGGTCGTTCCAATTATGAAATTACCTCATGTTGATGTAAGATAATTGTTGATGTAAGATAATTGTTGATGTAAGATAATTGTTGCAGTACCTCCCGCCTGTATACTTTAGTCAAAGGGCAGGACATCTTGTACATAAACCGTAATAATACTGTGGATGTGTTAGTTAAAGAGAGGCATATCAAACAGGGGTATCTATGTAACAGGGTTGGTTATGATTCCACTTGCCCTCTGCAGAAATATGCATTTCCATTGCTTTGTTTATATACATGACGTGAATTAATGCCATTGGCCACGCTTGCGGAAAGGAGATCGCGAATMATATTTCTGGTACCTGTAAGATTATTGGAAAACATTAAAAAGATTSTCTCACAGTTAACAATATGAATACATATTTCTGAATTGGCATGTGGAAGCATAACTAACCCTGTTAACACCTAGGAACAAACAACAACATGCATCTACTCAAATACATCTAAAACATATCAACTCTCGACCCGAGCCWGAGGGAGAGAAGGGAGCAAATGATGCAGAGTGTAGAGGTCAGGTCAGACATGCTAGGTGGGTATCCTCCGGCATGTTGATTTTTCTTTCATTTCCTCATTTGTCACACTTCCTAATGGTGTTCACTCAGGTTCAGATCTGTAATGGAGAGGATGGCTGCCATTTTATTTTGCTCTTAATGCGCTGACCGACTGGCAAGTGTCTTCACTGACATTTTCAACCTCTCCCTGTCTGAGTCTGTAATACTAACATGTTTCAAGCAGACCACCATAGTCCCTGTGCCCAAGAACACTAAGGTAACCTGCGTGAATCAGATGTTGGAGGCTGATGGTTTAGTAAAAAAAAAAAAAAAAAAAAAAAAAGAAAATAAAATAAAAAAAATAAAAAAAAAAAAAAAAAAAAAAAAAAAAAAATAAAAAAGGGTTTTATAAAGGTGAACTGTTCCTGAATCAGGATGTGGAGGCTGATGTTAGTAAAGGGTTCATAAAGGTGAAACTGTTCCTGAATCAGGATGTGGAGGCTGATGTTAGTAAAGGGTTTTAAAAGGTGAAACTGTGAAAGATGATACTTGCAGACTTTGTTTCTGTACTGGTGAAATGACCAGGTTGATGGATTAAATGCTGTGACAGGATGTGTTTAGCTGTTTCCAAATAGGACCTCTAAAGACTACCAAACAGGACCTTCAAGACTACCAAACAGGACCTCCAAAGACTACAAACAGACCTCCAGAGACTACCAACAGACCTCAAAGGACCACAAACAGGACCTCAAAGATACCAAACAGGACCTCCAAGACTACCAAACAGGACCTCCAAAGACTACCAAACAGGACCTCCAAAGACTACCAAACAGGACCTCCAAAGACTACCAAACAGGACCTCCAAAGACTACCAAACAGGACCTCCAAAGACTACCAAACAGGACCTCCAAAGACCACCAAACAGGACCTCCAGAGACTACAAACAGGACCTCCAAAGACTACCAAACAGGACCTCTAAAGACTACCAAACAGGACCTCCAGAGACTACCAAACAGGACCTCCAAAGACTACCAAACAGGACCTCCAAAAGACTACCAAACAGGACCTCCAAAGACCACCAAACAGGACCTCCAAAGACTACCAAACAGGACCTCCAAAGACTACCAAACAGGACCTCTAAAGACTACCAAACAGGACCTCCAAAAGACTACCAAACAGGACCTCAAAGACCACCAAACAGACCTCCAAAGACTACCAAACAGGACCGCCAAGACTACCAAACAGGACTCCAAAGACTACCAAAACAGGACCTCCAAAGACTACAAACAGACTCCAAAGACTACCAAACAGGACCTCCAAAGACTACAAATAGTACCTGTGGGGGGTTTGGAGGTTACATTGTGGTTTGCACACATCCAACAGAAAAGCCTCTATAGGGAAGAGTCCGATCACTGTTTGTTTCTTTAAATTAAACCAAGGCAGAAATATAAACAATGTTTTTGACAGACACAGTCTTTATTTGGTCACGTAGGGTGTTTGTGTGGAAAATGCTTTATTAAAGAGGGACTTTGAGTTTGAGGTTAAAGAAAAAAAACTACAGAGATAACCGTCTTTTCAATCATATATTCAAAGCAAATAAAATTGTGTTTCTCACATACGCCGAATACAACCAACCATGCCAAATCTTTTCAGTCTCCTGAGGAGGAATAGGTTTTTGTTTCGTGCCCTCTTCACAACTGTCTTGGTGTGTTTGGACCATGTTAGTTTGTTGGTGATGTGGACACCAAGGAACTTGAAGCTCTCAACCTGCTCCACTACAGCCCCGTCTATGAGAATGGAGGCGTGCTCGGTCCTCCTTTTCCTGTAGTCCACAATCATCTCCTTTGTCTTGATCACGTTGAGGGAGAGGTTGTTGTCCTGGCACCACACGGTCAGGTCTCTGACCTCCTCCCTATAGGCTGTCTCATCGTTGCCGGTGATCAGGCCTACCACTTGTTGTGTCATCGCCAAACTTAATGACGGTGTCGGAGTCGTGCCTGGACGTGCAGTCATGTGAACAGGGAGTACAGGAGGGGACGAGCACTCACCTCTTAGGGGCCCCCGTGTTGAGGATCAGCTTGGCGGATGTGTGTTACCTACCCTTACCACCTGGGGGCGGCCCGTCAGGAAGTCCAGGATCCAGTTGCAGAGAGGTGTTTAGTCCCAGTATCCTTAGCTTAGTGATGAGCTTTGAGGTTACTATGGTGTTGAACACTGAGCAGTAGTCAATGAATAGCCTTCTCACATAGGAGTTCCAGGTGTGAAAGGGCAGTGTGGAGTGCATTAGAGATTGCGTCATCGTGGATCTGTTTGAGGCGGTATGCAAATTGGAGTGGGTCTAGGGTTTCTGGATATTGGTGTTGATGTAAGCCATGACCAGCCTTTCAAAGCACTTCATGGCTACTGACGTGTGTGCTACGGGGCGGTAATCATTCAGC
>NW_019942697.1:225175-246352 GCF_002910315.2 Salvelinus sp. IW2-2015
GGTAGTCTTTGGAGGTCCTGTTTGGTAGTCTTTGGAGGTCCTGTTTGGTAGTCTTTGGAGGTCCTGTTTGGTAGTCTTTGGAGGTCCTGTTTGGTGGTCTTTGGAGGTCCTGTTTGGTAGTCTTTTGGAGGTCCTGTTTGGTAGTCTTTAGAGGTCCTGTTTGGTAGTCTTTGGAGGTCCTGTTTGGTAGTCTTTGGAGGTCCTGTTTGGTAGTCTTTGGAGGTCCTGTTTGGTAGTCTCTGGAGGTCCTGTTTGGTAGTCTTTGAAGGTCCTGTTTGGTAGTCTTTAGAGGTCCTATTTGGAAACAGCTAAACACATCCTGTCACAGCATTTAATCCATCAACCTGGTCATTTCACCAGTACAGAAACAAAGTCTGCAAGTATCATCTTTCACAGTTTCACCTTTTAAAACCCTTTACTAACATCAGCCTCCACATCCTGATTCAGGAACAGTTTCACCTTTATGAAACCCTTTACTAACATCAGCCTCCACATCCTGATTCAGGAACAGTTTCACCTTTATAAAACCCTTTACTAACATCAGCCTCCACATCCTGATTCAGGAACGTTTCACCTTTATAAAACCCTTTACTAACATCAGCCTCCACATCCTGATTCAGGAACAGTTTCACCTTTATAAACCCTTTACAAACATCAGCCTCCACATCCTGATTCAGGAACAGTTTCACCTTATTAAACCCTTTACTAACATCAGCCTCCACATCCTGATTCAGAACAGTACACCTTTATAAAACCCTTTACTAACATCAGCCTCCACATCCTGATTCAGGAACAGTTTCACCTTTATAAAACCTTTACTAACATCAGCCTCCACATCCTGATTCAGGAACAGTTACCCTTTATAAAACCCTTTACTAACATCAGCCTCCACATCCTGATTCAGGAAGTTTCACCTTTATAAAACCCTTTACTAACATCAGCCTCCACATCCTGATTCAGAACAGTTTCACCTTCATAAAACCCTTTACTAACATCAGCCTCCACATCCTGATTCAGAACAGTTACACTTTTATAAAACCCTTTACTAAACATGCACCTCCACATCCTGATTCAGGAACAGTTTCACCTTTATAAAACCCTTTACTAACATCAGCCTCCACATCCTGATTCAGGAACAGTTTCACCTTTATAAAACCCTTTACTAACATCAGCCTCACATCCTGATTCAGGAACAGTTTACCTTTATAAACCTTTACTAAACATCAGCCTCCACATCCTGATTCAGGAACAGTTTCACCTTTATGAAACCCTTTACTAACATCAGCCTCCACATCCTGATTCAGGAACAGTTCACCTTATAAAACCCTTTACTAACATCAGCCTCCACATCCTGATTCAGGAACAGTTTCACCTTATAAACCCTTAACATCAGCCTCCACATCCTGATTCAGGAACAGTTTCACCTTTATAAAACCCTTTACTAACATCAGCCTCCACATCCTGATTCAGGAACAGTTTCACCTTTATGAAACCCTTTACTAACATCAGCCTCCACATCCTGATTCAGGAACAGTTTCACCTTTATAAAACCCTTTACTAACATCAGCCTCCACATCCTGATTCAGGAACAGTTTCACCTATAAAACCTTAACATCAGCCTCCACATCCTGATTCAGGAACAGTTTCACCTTATAAAACTCTTTACTAACATCAGCCTCCACATCCTGATTCAGGAACAGTTTACACCTTTATAAAACCCTTTACTACATCAGCCTCCACATCCTGATTCAGGAAGTTTCACCTTTATAAAACCCTTTACTAACATCAGCCTCCACATCCTGATTCAGGAACAGTTTCACCTTTATAAAAACCTTTACTAACATCAGCCTCCACATCCTGATTCAGGAAAGTTTCACCTTTATAGAAACCCTTTACTAACATCAGCCTCCACACCTGATTCAGGAACAGTTTCACCTTAATGAAACCCTTTACTAACATCAGCTCCACATCCTGATTCAGGAACAGTTTCACCTTTATAAAACCCTTTACTAACATCAGCCTCCACATCCTGATTCAGGAACAGTTACACCTTTATAAAACCCTTTACTAACATCAGCCTCCACATCCTGATTCAGGAACAGTTTTCACCTTTATGAAACCTTTACTAACATCAGCCTCCACATCCTGATTCAGGAACAGTTTCACCTTTATAAAACCCTTTACTACATCAGCCTCCACATCCTGATTCAGGAAACAGTTACACCTGATCAAGATTACATGACGGCGGGGAAGGGAGGACATGGTCCTAGAGTCAGCACTTCAACTCAAGAGACATGACACATACAGTACGACAATCAGATGAGTAGAGCTATTCTTTACGAGTGTCGCCCTCTAGTGGCACAGCTATGACATTTCATTTCAAATAAACCAACAGTCTGGTCAAGACCACCTAG
Organism: Salvelinus sp. IW2-2015; assembly: GCF_002910315.2. Classification (NCBI taxonomy): domain Eukaryota; kingdom Metazoa; phylum Chordata; class Actinopteri; order Salmoniformes; family Salmonidae; genus Salvelinus; species Salvelinus sp. IW2-2015. The sequence continues at coordinate 227,590 of NW_019942697.1, forward strand.
CCTTTCTCTCTTCAAACCAATAAACAGAGACAGACAGACATACTGTACATGCATACAGACAGACATAATTTTGTTGACGCATCCAAACTAGCAATTGGAGGCCTGCTGTTTTTCATAAATCCTTTTTATTTAATCTGAAAAATAAGTATATTTGTAACACAATGTACAGTGTACAGTGTACAATGTACAGTGTACATGTACAGTAACAGACCATGTCCCCCAATCAAAAAGGCATCTAACTCGTTTTTCAGCATTTCTTTTCAATACTATTCTTTAAGACGTTAACGTAATGACAATCAAAACATTTAAAATAACAAAATGAATCAATTTTAGAGGTATGTAAGGGCTAATATCATTTTTTTATTTATGATTTTTTCTTCTTTTTTTTTTACATTCCAGCTGTATTAACAACAAAATGGAATTCAAGAAATTGAGAGAAATAACATTTTCAAAATTTCTCTCAACAAAAACAAACACATGAATGTTACAAAAAGTATGTTACATTTTCAAAATAATAAGAGAAATAATCGTTTGGAATCGTCTTAAAAAGGGGAACGGCTGTGACAGGCATGGTACTGCGGTGGTGGATATTACACAACACCCTTTCAAGATCAGGAACAAACATTTTGACCAACAAACATTTTGACCAACGAACCTTAAATCACCGTTCTGTAGTGTAGCTCGTCATCAGAGTAGAAACCTCTGCTACGTCCTCAGATAGTACAAATAACCCTATAAAAACACCTGTATGTTGTCACTTATGGACCTACTGTCGTCTTCCTGTCACCACGCTCTTATAGGTGTTAACAGTCGAGATTCTCTACACCTCTCAGCGTCTCTCTGACAGGCGACGGAACAAYTCCAACCACTAGCTTTTTAAAGGACACCTCTCTAAAAAAAATTAGGTAGACTCTGGAAGTGTACAAGCTATGTGGGGAACGTAAAGAAAATATCTTAAAGGCTTTGAGATAAAAAATACAAATAAACTTTTTTTACATTTTTTATACCCCACCAAAACAGGTTAGTTAATGACAACAGTAAGTAACCACAGACATACTTTTGATTTGATAAAACAGAGAAATACTTCAGTCATGTTCTGTGAAACACCAGACACCAGTATGTATTAGAAATCATTGATGAATGCATGTATGATGTATGATGTGAACCTAAAACACGGAGACAATGTTGTGTCTCTATAACAGATCAGTATTATCAATGAGAAGAAGATTGTAGCTGACAGCAGGAACTTGGGTAGACCGACAGTACAGATGTGCTTTGAAATCTAGCAAATCCCTAATGAAGCGATGTGTCAATGTAAAAAAATATATATATATTTTGCAGATTCCTTTTTTTCTGAGATGACAATGCACATACACAGGAAGTACACAGGAAGTACAACAGGAAGTAAACCAAACACCTGAAAATGGAATGTAACTATTTGATTTCATGTACAAAATATGAAATAATGCTAAAGTTTTTAATGATGTAACATAACAGATCTTAGTTGTATTTTCTTTCACATTTCTTATTTTCACATCAGATGTGTATTCATTGCACTGCTAAAGGGTAGTGATGACATGGTAGGATGAAATGCATTGGAACAGGTCTTAGTAACAGATGGTAACAGACAGGGTGAATCTCAATCTTCCCCTTGGAACCCCTCCTTCAATGTGTTTCTGACTGGAGAAGGAGGCAAGGAGAGTATGGAAGGAAATACAATTGAGATTCATCCATAGGTATACATTCATGATATGCAGGAGGCTCTTCCCCCCCCTCTGGAATGATGTCATCTATCTTAGGGAGAGAAGGGTGTGTCCGAAATAGCACCCTAATCCCTATATAGTGCACTATTTTTGACTAGAGGCTACACATGGCTCCGGACAGATGCCAGGCCCACTAAGGTTTCTTCTCCACCAAGAGTCTGGATTTGCTTCCTCCCCGACGACTTCATAAATGCAAACCATTCTGATTGGTCCAAGAAATCGATGGGTTGGACCAGAGTTGGCCTACACGAATAATAAATAACAGAATGTTTGACATCAGTACAAACGACTGGTGCAGGTTCAGACTGTTGTATGGAGCGATCGATAGAACAGCGGAATTCAAATCAGGAGGAGTGGTCAGGCAAACTGTAATATTGAATAGTGTGATTTTGGGACACAAACCTAGGAGAAAATATGAAACATCACAAGGTATCATGTCGCAAGGCCATCATGATCAAAATGACAAAGCAAAACAAAACTAATTCAGCAACCTATGGCTGGTAAACCCCCCCCCCCCAAAAAAAAACGAAAGCATAATTTAAAATGAACTGAAAGGCCCAGTGCAGTAAAAGAGCCTGTTTTGGTGGGATGGCGTTTTGGCCTGCCTGGTGACCAATAAGAAGGAGTTCCAAACCTCTCTGCCAATAAACAGCTAGTTTTCGGTTTCCCCCTCCCCACTCAGACCATTCCCAGACAGTCCTAGCAAAATTCTTGCTTGAGAAATTGCTCTTTGCTAAGAAGCATTTTTTTTTTTTTATATATATAATATATATATATATATTTTTTTTTTACAATTTTAATGAAAAACAAATCACAGTAAGGTATTTAATTGATACCCAGAACTTATTTGACAAGAGATAAAAACAGCTGAATTGGACCTTTAAAACAAATATCCTGTTCTAACGTCAGAATAATCTTTTATTTATTTTTTATWWWTTTTTTTTGCATAAAAACCTGGCCTGACACTAAGTGGTATCTCTCATATTCAGGCAAACCATCGTTCAAGGCTACTTGACGAACGACAGTAAAGCGGTCGTCGCAAACAACCGGAGCCCATAGTGCTGAACTACAGCATTAAAGAGTGGGACATAGAGTCCTCTGACAAACAGGAAGTAAATGATAATACAGCTAGAAGCCTGTTATGACAACAGCAGCCCAACCAGGAAGGATTCCCCCAGGAGGAGTAACACTGCAGCTCCGACACATAGGCCTTGTACACACCGCAGGAAGACCGAGACAGTGGTAAAGTATATCTAAAGGGACCTTAACGATTGGAGCAATAACTGTGTACAAGAGCTGACATTTTGGGGCGGCCAGACAGAAGCCGCAGGGGAATGTCTTCATGCCAGACCAAAAAAAAAAAAAAAAATCCCCAAATCCCAATAAAGACAATTCAATTCAATTCAAACTACTGCTACAAATCTGATAATGTGCTTAAAATGTACTGGTATGCTGAAAGTGTAAACTCTGTATTGACAAGGTAATACGCAAGTAAACAAACACTTATATGGCACGACCACCACTTTATCTGTTATAATAAAGATCAGAATAGTAATATATGGCATTTCCATTTCACCATGTAAGCTTTAGACCTGGTTACAAATAACAGACCAATAGAGTTGAAACATTTTGTTCACTTTTCCCCAAAATTCCCAGATTTCCAGAAATCCTGGTTGTGGAAGAGTTCCCAGAAATCAGGAAGGAATAAACAGGAAAATACGGTATCCTACAAGCAGGATTTCTGGGAAACATGGGAAATGTACCGGACAGTCTACTTACTAATATCAATCCTCTAAGAAGTTACAATGATACAGCAGCATTCATGTTATATTGAGAACATCTGTTACTATTTATATATGAAGATATTAAACAAGTATTTGTTATTCTATACAAACAAGTTAAAAACCAGTCCAACTAAGACAGACAGACAGACAGACACAAACACTAGGAGAAAAAACTAAGAAAGGAGAAAAGTACAAATCCATAAAAGAGATCAGACAGATCAGAATAACAACTAGGGTGTCATGTAATTCAAGCTTCCAAAAGCTAGTGGTGGGAGACCAGAAGAGAGACAGAATAAACACATCAAACCGACGTCAGTACAACGTAGACTCGACGTCAGTACAACGTAGATTTAACGTTAGTATAAGGTTAAAGGTTAGATCAAGTAAAAGGCCTACTATCCCCTGTGCTTCAGGGATTCTGGGGGAGAAAAATCCTCTCTCCATATGTCTGTCTGTTTGATTAAACTCAAAACATCGACAGACAGAAGAAAAAAAGAATATATTTATGTTAAAACATACTGTTCAAAAACAGCTGGTTAAAGACACACATCCGTAGCAAGGCCTTGCTAACTCCAGACTTGCCCTCTTGTGAATTTTCAGAATTTTACCATAACACGAAGAGCGCTTAATGTCTTTTAGTGGTCATAGTATAACGGAAGCAATGCCACCCTGTCAGACAGCCAGTAGGTCAGTCGGCAGCCCACTCTATACTGTACACGAAACAGAAAGGCTGTACACGTGGGATAGCATAGAAGGTATCTAACAAGCAGCTCTGAAAGGCCTTTTCTGAAGGGCTGTTTTGAAATCCTAGTGGTAATAGGGTTGAGGTGACAACAGGTGAAATAGACTGATACGTGACTGAATAAAAAGAAGAGAGTTGTATCTCTCCTCTTCTCAGCTTTCAGCCAGGTCCTCTATCTGTTTATTTAGTCTTTCATCTCCACCAGCCAATGGGTGCATCTTCCCGGAGCAGGTAAATACACCCAGTGGAATCAAAGGGTAAACAACAAAGAGTCCAGTTTCTCAAGTCAGATCAGTTGAGCTAGACATCCACACGAGTCCCCTGTGTGTCCATGTGTATGTGAAGTCCCCAGGCCAGCGTGGTAATAAACAGTGTGTGTGTGTGTGTGTGTGTGTGTGTGTGTGTGTTGGTGGTTGTGTGTGTGTGTGTGTGTGTGTGTTGTGTGTGTTGTGTGTGTGTGTGTGGTGTGTGTGTGGTGTGTTTGGGTTAGTATATTTGTAACAGGTCCAGAGGTAAACAGCAGGTCCAGAGGTAAACAGCTCTTTGTGTTTTCATCTCTTAGTGGTTCAGTGGGAGGTGAGCTGGATGTTCGGGGTCAAAGGTCAGAGTACTCCCTCCCCCCTCAGGGTCCTGGGGTCACCAGTTGGCCTTCACGGCCTTGACGTCACTCACCAGGTTCTGAGCCAGGCAGATCCCAAATATCTAAACAGGAAATGACATCACAGGTTAGCTAACTAAACATTTCCTCTCTGCCAGACTCTGACATAAAGCTAACTGACATCTGAAGCATAGGTTCTCTGATTTTGAATGACACACGAGGAAAAGGATGTAATCATGATTCTCGCCAGCAGATGTCAGTCTAAACAGTCTAAACTCCAAGCAGGGTTTCCGTTAGGAAAATGTGGTGCAGGACAACATGACCGGGAAGAATTTAATTTAACGGCCATTTGAAAAATTTACCGGACCCATATGCAGTGGGTGCATAACCCATTAGGACGTCCAACCACAGTGCCAGAAAAATCACATTTCGATTATGGTAATGCCTCTTAAGAGAATATGCAAATGATGTAATGAAGCAGCCCAATAAAACGTCATTTTCAAACATTTGCCAAAATGATATTCGAGGGAAAACAGCATTCTAAACAGCACACCTGATAGAGGTTCCATATGTGACAGAGATAGACATCTCTGAGGCAACAACTAGGACGGGTTGTTACCGGGCAACAACTAGGACGGGTTGTTACCGGGCAACAACTAGGACGGGTTGTTACCGGGCAACAACTAGGACGGGTTGTTACCGGGCAACAACTAAGACGGGTTATTACCGGGCAACAACTAGGACGGGTTGTTACCAGGCAACAACTAGGACGGGTTGTTAATATGACCAGGATTGTGCCTTTGGCTTCTGGACAATGAAAGAAAGTTGGTATGAAAACCAATAGAACATGAGAAAATGGCAGAGCGGTGGATCCAATAGGGAAGTAAATGGAAATACATTGGCCAAAATGATATCATTACTACTGTCTATACAGAAAGAAACAAAATCATTCACAACACTTCCGTCCACAAAAATAAATCGAGGATCATCATTGTTTAAATGCTGTGGATTGTTTCAAATCACAAGCTCATAGACGTCTCCCTATTGGTCAGCACGAGTGTGCAACGCTGTCATCAAGGCAAAAGGTGGATACTTTGAAGAATCTCAAATATAAAATATATTTTGATTTGTTTAACACTTTTTTTTGGTTACTACATGATTCCATATGTGTTATTTCATTGTTTTGATGTCTTCATTATTATTTTACAATGTTGAAAATAGTACATATAAATAAAAATCCTGGAAGGAGTAGGTGTGTCCAAACTTTTGACTGGTACTGTACTTGTACTCGGAAAGTATTCAGACCCCTTCACTTTTTACACATTTGTTGGCTTTACACCCTTATTCTAAAAATGATTCAATTGTTTTTTCCCCCTCATCAATCTATACACAATACTCCATAATGACATCACAATACTCCATAATGACATCACAATACTCCATAATGACATCACAATACTCCATAATGAAAAAGTGGAAAGAGGCTAGAAGTTTTTGCAAATTGATAAAAAATATCTTATTTACCTTATTTACCTCATTTAAGTATTCAGACCCTTCGCTATGAGACTCGAAATTGATCATCCTTGAGATGTTTCTACAACTTGATTGGAGTCCACCGGTGGTAAATGCAATTGATTGGACATGATTTGGAAAGGCACACACCTGTCACATATAAGGTCCCACAGTTGACAGTGCATGTCAGAGCACAAAAACCTGCTTTCGCTTTGTCATTACGGGGTCTTGTGTGTAGATTGATGAGGACAATGTTTTATTTAATCCATTTTAGAATAATGCTGTAACGTAACAAAATGTGGAAAAAGTCAAGAGGTCTGAATACTTTCTGAATGCACTGTATTGGCCTATAGAGAGAATCAGCAAACTCACCCAGTAAAAGGACAAGTCAACAAATAATATACAAGATAACAAAAATACAACACAGGCCAATTTAATTCCAATAAATTATGCATATTAACCTATAGACTAATAAGCATGATGGTCAAATGTATTTCCATCGACTGGCATTTCCATCAAATAATAAAAAGCATTATTTGGGGATTTCTTTTGGTCGGGTAATTTTGGCCGGCAACAGTTTTATTTATCTGCTTTTCATATCATTATTTTGGGGCCAAAAGTCGGTAAATGGCGGCTAACGGAAACCCTGACTTCCAGCCATGATGGTGACGTCAAATGCAGACATTATTTATCTGATTCATGCAAAAGCTGACTCTTTAAAAATACATGTGTTAAATAAATGTCTCTGGGAGTCCTCCTTACCTGTAAAAGTGCAACGCCCACAAAGATCCCAGCTACAATGATCAGGTTGTCCTGAAGCCACCTCTCAAACTGGCCCACACAACCCTTAGTGTAGATGTATTTCTGCTGGTCCAACTCCTGGGAGGGGGAAATTGGATACATGTTTTAAATACAGTGTTTCTCCAACCAACAGTTTGGAGAAAAACCTTTTTAACATTGAGTTAGCCAAACCAGACCAAACCAAGCCAAACCAAGCCAAAACAAACCAAGCCAAACCAGACCAAGCCAAACCAAGCCAAACCAGACCAAGCCAAACCAAACCAAACCAAACCAAACCAGACCAAGCCAAACCAGACCACTGGCCATTGACTACGACTGATAGAACACGAAGGATAACAAATACCAGATGTCTCCCAGATGGCACCCTGTTTCCTATGGGACCTAGTTGAAATAAGTGCACTATAAAAGGGAATAGGGTGCCATTTGGTTACTGGTTTCTCCTTTTCGTTCCCTTTTCATGTATTTTTGGTATGGGGCGGCAGGTAGCCTAGTGGTTAGAGCGTTGGGCCAGTAACCAAAAGGTTACTAGATCGAATCCCTGTGCTGACAAGGTATAAATCTGTCGTTCTGAGATAGGAACTGTTCCTAGGCAGTCATTGTAAATAAGAATTTGTTCTTAATTAACTGACTTGCCTAGTTAAATAAAGGTTAAATAAAAAATAAATAAAATGTGTCCATTTTGTTTAAATGTATGTTACTGTTGTCTTAGGCCTATAAAGCCCAGTGTAAAACAAAAAGGGGACGTTACAATTCTGTTAATACACTTATTTACATGGATATGCTTCTTAATAAAACCTATTTGAAACAAGCTATTACACTTTGTTTTTATCATGAGATTTCATTATTATTACTCAGGTTATAACGAATTAAGAAATGCCAGGTTGGAGAGGATCTATCGCATTTTCCTACAGACATAATATTAGCGCATGACAGAGTAAAGATATATGACTAATTTGTCCTTAGTAACGTAGCCTAAAGATACTGAAAACAGGCCTTTTAACCAGATTAAATTATGACATAAACATATGATTCTTATTAGAGAGAGTCCAGACAGGCTACTTTAGGAAACCTTGTGAATGGACAAATAGGCCTATAAAGAGAATCAGCGAACTCTCACACCACAACCCCTGCAAAAGTTCCAGTCAATACAGCCACCAGCGTATGTCAGACACAAGAGCAAATATTTCTAATTTCTTTAAAACGTATTTAAAAAAAAAAAACATGGCCTACCTTTCCGAAAGTAGGCTATAAGATAATGAATTGACAAGGAAAGTATGGAGAGGAGAGAGACAGCTTGGCCATAGTATGAAATTGACAATCATTAAAAGTATAAACAAAAATGTCCATAGCCTATTTATCAGCATTGATTAATCCATAAATTAAGAAAATATTCCGTATCTTATTATACCATACCAGGTTGGAGAGGATTGGCGCATTGTTCATTTGACAACAACATTAGCCCATTATAGGCCACAGAGCCAGAGCAACCTTGTTGACTAATTCATGAATAGTCAGACACATCCAACCTCTTTTAAAACAAGACATTTATTCACTAGCAAGAAAGGGAAAACATGGCATTGTATAAAATAATTGAAATATCAAGTGCCATAGCCTGTAGCCTAGTGCTTCTAACATCCCCTGCACATCTCGCGGTTTAGCTTCCGGAACATCTAGCGGTTTAGCCTCCGGAACATCTCGCGTTTAGCTTCCGGAACATCTAGCGGTTTAGCCTCCGGAACATCTAGCGGTTTAGCCTCCGGAACATCTAGCGGTTTAGCTTCCGGGAACATCTAGCGTTTAGCTCCGACATCTAGCGGTTAGCTCCGGAACATCAAGCGTTTTAGCTTCCGGAACATCTAGCGTTAGCTCGGACATCTAGGTTTAGCCTCCGAACATCAGCGGTTTAGCCTCCGGAACACTCAGCGGTTTTAGCCTCCGGAACACTCGGTAGCGAACATCAAGCGGTTAGCTTCGGGAACTACTAGCGTTAGCTCCGGAACATCTAGGGTTTAGCTCCGGAACATCAAGCGGTTTAGCCTCCGGAACATAAGCGGTTTAGCCTCCGACATCAGCGGTTTAGGCTCCGGACATCTAGCGGTTTAGCCTCCGGAACATCAACGTTTAGCCCCGGAACATACAGCGGTTTAGCCTCCGGAACATCTCGGCGGTTAGCCTCCGGAACATCTCGCGGTTTAGCCTCCGAAATACATCTAGCGGTTTAGCCTCCGGAACATCTAGCGGTTTAGCCTCTCGGAACATCTATGCGGTTTAGCCTCCGGAACATCTGCGTGTTTAGGACCTCCGGAAACATCTAGCGGTTTAGCCTCCGGAACATTCTAGCGTTTTAGCCTCCGGAACATCTAGCGGTTTAGCTCTCCGGGAACATCTAGCGGTTTAGCCTCCGGAACATCTAGCGGTTTAGCCTCCGGAACATCTAGCGGTTTAGCCCCGGAACATCTAGCGTTTAGCCTCCGGAACATCTTAGCGGCTATTAGCTCCGGACATCTAGCGGTTTGCCTCCGGACACATCTAGCCGGTTTAGCCTCCGGACATCTAGCGGTTTAGGCCTCCGGACATCTAGCGGTTTAGCCTCCGAACATCTAGCGGTTTAGCTTTCCGGAACATCTAGCGGTTTGCCTCCGGAACATCTAGCCGGTTTAGCCCCGGAACATCAGCGGTTTAGCTTCCGGGAAATCTAGCGGTTTAGCCTCCGAACATCTAGCGTTTGCCTCCGGAACATCAAACGTTTTAGCCTCCGGAACATCAAGCGGTTTAGCCTCCGGAACATCTAGCGGTTTAGCCTCCGGAACATCAAGCGGTTTAGCTCGGAACTCTAGCGTTTAGCCTCCGGACATCTAAGCGGTTTAGCCTCCGGAACATCAGAGCGGTTTAGCCCTCCGGAACATCAAGCGGTTTAGCCTCCGGAACATCAAGCGGTTTAGGCCTCCGGAACATCTAGCGGTTTAGCCTCCGGAACATCAAGCGGTTTAGCCTCCGGAACATCAAGCGGTTTAGCCTCCGGAACATCTCGCGGTTTAGCCTCGGAACATCTCGCGGTTTAGCCTCCGGAACATCTAGCGGTTTTAGCCTCCGGAACTTCTAGCGGTTTAGCCTCCGGAACATCTAGCGGTTTAGCCTCCGGAACATCTAGCGGTTTAGCCTCCGGAACATCTAGCGGTTAGCCTCCGGAACATCTAGCGTTTAGCTCCGGAACATCTAGCGTTGTAGCTTCCGGGAACATCTAGCGGTTTACCCTCCGGAACAATCTAGCGGTTTAGCGCTCGCAACATCTAGCGGTTTAGCCGCCGGAACATCTAGCGGTTTAGCCTCCGGAAATCTAGCGGTTTAGCTTCCGGAACATCTAGCGGTTTAGCCTCCGGAACATCTAGCGGTTTAGCCTCCGGAACATCTAGCGGTTTAGCCTCCGGAACATCTCGCGGTTTAGCTTCCGGAACACTCGCGGTTTAGCTTCCGGAACATCTACGGTTTAGCTTCCGAACATCTCGCTGTTTAGGCTTCCGGACATCTAGCGGTTTAGCCTCCGGAACATCTAGCGGTTTAGCCTCCCGGAACATCTACGCGTTTAGCCTCCGGAACATCTAGCGTTTGCGCCTCCGGAACATCTAGCGGTTTAGCCTCCGGAACATTCTAGCGTTTAGCCTCCGGAACATCTCGCGGTTTAGCTTCCGGAACATCTCGCGGTTTAAGCTTCCGCGGAACATCTCGCGGTTTAGCTTCCGGAACATCTAGCGGTTTAGCCTTCCGGAACATCTCGCTGAGCTTCCGAAATCTCGTGTTTAGCTTCCGGAAACATCTCAGCTGGTTTAGCCTCCGGAACATCTCGCTGGTTTAGCCTCCGGAACATCTCGCTGTTAGCCTCCGACTCGCTGTTTAGCCTCCGGAACATGCTACTGATTAGCGTTAGCCTCCGGAAACATCTAGCGGTTTAGCCCGCGGAACATCTCGCGGTTTAGCCTCCGGAACATCTCGCGGTTTAGCCTCCGAAATCTCGCGGTTTACCTCCGGAACATCTAGCGGTTAGCCTCCGGAACATCTAGGGTTTAGCTCCGAACATCTAGCGGTTTAGCCTCCGGAACATCTAGCGGTTTAGCTTCCGGAACATCTAGCGGTTAGCTTCCGGAACATCTAGCGGTTTAGCTTCCGGGAACATCTAGCGGTTTAGCTTCCGGGAACATCTAGCGTTTAGCTTCCGGGAACATCGAGCGGTTTACCCGGGACTCTAGCGGTTTAGCCTCCGGAACTCTAGCGTTAGCCTCCGGAACATCTAGACGGTTTAGCCTCGGAACATCTAGCGTTTACCTCCGGAACATCTAGCGGTTAGCCCGGAACATCTAGCGGTTTAGCTTCCGGAAGGCATACATCAGCGTTTAGCTTCGGACATCTAGCGGTTTAGCTCACGGACATCTAGCGGTTTAGCCTCCGGAACATCTAGCGTTAGCCTCCGGAACAGTTCTAATAGCGGTTAGTTCCGGAACTCTAGCGGTTTAGCTCCGGAACATCTAGCGGTTAGCAGCCGAACATCACGACAGTTGGAAAGAGGAGGAAATGTTGACAGTTTAAATAGAGAGACTAACTTAGATTCTAATTCAATAGCTAAATTATCTAAGGAACTATTTTAAGTATAAAAAATATTATGGTCAGGCACAAAACTACCTTCATACTTCCATCGCTAGTCACAGTCACTCGCTGTCATTTTTGTAACAACGCGCAGCAAGTCTGAGCCCGGCCTGGCACAAATCAATTGAGGTCAGACTCCTCTGTCATATGTGTGTGTCTAATTGTTTCATCAAACAGTTCGCTAAAGCATCAGATGGCTGTGACTATATATGGAAAAAGAACGAGCGACTCTCGGTCACCATGATTTTGGTTGGTCGGGACAGCCCTAGTGTGTGTACACTGTGGATGAAGGTGTGTGTGGTGTGTGTGTGTGTGTGGTGTGTGTGTGTGGTGTGTGAACTGTGGATGAAGGGTGTTGTGTGTGTACACTGGATGAAGCTGTGTGTGTGTGTGTGTGTAAAACTGGATGAAGCTGTGTGTGTGCGTGTGTACACGTGGATGAAGCTGTGTGTGTGTGTGTACCTGTGGATGAAGCTGTGTGGTGTGTGGTGTGGTGTGTGTGTGTGTGTGTGTGTGTTGTGTGTGTGGTGTGTGTGTGTTTGTGTGTGTACACTGTGATGAAGCTTGTGTGTGTGTGTACACTGTGGATGAAGCTGTGTGTGTGTACACTGTGGATGAAGCTGTGTGTGTGTGTAACCTCTGGATGACTTATGTGTGTGTACACTCTGGATGAAGCTGTGTGTGTGTGTTTACATGTGGGATGACCGTGTGTGTGTGTTAACTGTGGTGAGCTGTGGTGTGTGTGTTAACTGTGGATGAAGCTGTGTGTGTGTGTGTTTACACTGTGGATGAAGTCTGTGTGTGTGTGTGTTTTACCTGTGGATGAAGCTGTGTGTGTGTGTTTACACTGTGGATGAAGCTGTGTGTGTGTGTTTACACTGTGGATGAAGCTGTGTGTGTGTGTGTTACACTGTGGATGAAGCTGTGTGTGTGTGTTTACACTGGGATGAAGCTGTGTGTGTGTGTGTTTACACTGTGGATGAAGCTGTGTGTGTGTGTGTTTACTGTGGATGAAGCTGTGTTGTGTGTTCACACTGTGTTAAGCTGCGTCTTTTGTTCCGTTGCCATATGAAGTCTACTGAAGGTCCTGTTCAGTTCCAGCAACAAAGAGGCCTCTCCCACAAAGCCTGTCTTTGTCTCTCAACAGAGACACTCCCACTCCACCAAGGATTCCCTGTTCCAAAGCTAAAACCTGGAAACCAACTCTCCACCAATGGAGGTAACGGAATCCCTGGGCCGTCCAATGAAATGTTCCCGATGGTGACAGTGAACTTACCCTGAGCAAATTCCATTCATTTTGTGTTTACTTTCTTGATCTCTGCTATTCTCTTCCTCTTTCGCCTCTCCCCCCCACCCCCGAAACACTCCACAAACAAAGTACAGCTCACAGCTTGTTTCAATAGATTTTCACAGCAAGCCTACAAGCCTGTGCAGCCTACAACCTTAGAAACTATCAAATGGGGGGGGGGGCTTCGCTACATAACAGTACGCATAGCAACAGTACGCATAGCCAACAGTACGCATGCAACAGTACGCATAGCACAGTACGCATAGCAACTAGTACAGCATAGCATAAGTGCTCTGGTTGAGAGCTGTATGAGTGCACACCAACCCCACCCACACCCCCCCCACCACACACCCCACACCCCACAACACCCACACACACGAGGAGGCATAACCCACTGAATCCCAATTATAGCGTAGTGCTGTGAGGCTTCCCAGGAGAGCGTAGTGCTGTGAGGCTTCCCTGGGCTATAACTGGAGTCTAATCAGCACTGTTAGGAGAACACACTGTTATTAAGGAAGACAGGAGGACAGAGGAGAGGAGCCTGACACTAGCTAGCTAGGAGAGAGAGGAGGACCAAGGAAGAGGAGCCTGAACGCTAGCTAGCTAGGAAGAGAGGAGGCAGAGGAGAGGAGCCTGAACACAAAGCTAGCTAGCTAGGAAGAGAGGAGGACAGAGGAGAGGAGCCTGAACGCTAGCTAGCTAGGAAAGAGGAGCCAGAGGAGAGGAGCCTGAACGCTAGCTAGCTGGGAAGAGAGGAGGACAGAGGAGAGAGTCTGAACGTTAGCAGCTAAGAGAGAGAGGACAGAGAGGGAGCCTGAACGCTAGCTAGCTGGGAAGAGAGGAGACAGAGGAGAGGAGCCTGAACGCTAGCTAGCTAGAGAGAGGAAACAGAGGAGGAGCCTGAACGCTAGCTAGCTAGGAGGAGAGGAGGACAGAGGAGACGAGCCTGAACGCTAGCTAGCTAGGAAGAGATGGGACAGAGGAGAGAGCCTGAACGCTAGCTAGCTAGGAAGAGAGGAGAACAGAGGAGAGGAGCCTGAACGCTAGCTAGCTAGGAAGAGAGGAGGACAGAGGAGACGAGCCTGAACGCTAGCTAGCTAGCTACTTACCCTAACTACATGCCTGGCTAGATGTTCAGAGGAAAGGTTGAATGTCCGCCGCCTCTCTCTCTCTGGATAATGGCCAGCATGATTTTAAAGACTGATTGTGTCTGATTGGAAATCACAGAGAATACCAACCCCTTGAAGTCTGACGTCGTAGCCACACTGTGTGTTAAGGACGTTCTTCCTGACGAATGAAAGCAAAACTATCATGAGAATAGAAGAATGTGGGTCTTCCATTAGGGTCTGTAGAATATGTTCATGTGTTAAACTGAATGAAGTCTGAGGTTTATAATGTAGTTCTATAGCCCAGTAAGGCATCTTACGGCAGGGTCTTAAGTCTGAGGTTATAATGTAGTTCTATAGCCCAGTAAGGCATCTTACGGCAGGGTCTTTGACGCAGCAGGAGAGGGGACGCCACAGCGCTCTCTATGGGGTTAAACTCCGTGCAGTTGAAGTAGATATTCAGGTTCCAGTCATTAGGACCGTGGGCTCCACAGCACGACCACTAGAACATGAACACACACACACACGCACACACGCACACCCGCGCACGCGACACGCACACACACCGCCACGCACACACACACACACACACCACCACACAGCAGGTATAAGGCTTATTACATGTTATAAGCATCTTTGAGCCTTTATAAAGTCTTTCTACAACCAAGTCTGCTATGATAAAGAGGCTGGCGTGGTTGGCTTCAGTATTTGTCCAGTTATCCAATCAGGGTTTAAGGCACTAGCTGCCTGTCAGTACAGTTAAGGTACAGGACATGTTGCCTGTACAGTACAGTTGAAGGTACGAGACATGTTGCCTGTACAGCTACAGTTGAGGTACGAGCAATGTGCCTGTACAGTACAGTTAAAGGTACAGGATATGTTGCCAGTACAGTACAGTTAAGGTAGCTGGATATGTTGCCTGTACAGATCACATTAAAGGTACAGGAATTGTTGCCAGTTACAGTACAGTTAAAGGTACGGATATGTTGCCTTAACAGTACAGTTAAAGGTACAGGATATGTTGCCTGTACAGTACAGTTAAAGGTACAAGACATGTTGGGCTCCCGAGTAGCGCAGTGGTCTAAGACACTGCATCTCAGTGCAAGAGGCGTCACCGCAGCAGCTGGTTCAAATCCAGGCTGCATCACATCCGGCCGTGATTGGGAGTCCCARAGGGCGGCGCACAATTGGCCCAGCATCGTCCWGGTTTGGCCGGGGGTAAGCCGTCATTGTAAATAAGAATTTGTTCTTAACTGACTTGCCTGGTTAAAAATATATATCTTTTTTTGTTGCCTGTACAGTCCAGCTAAAAGGTACAAGACAGCTTCTAACCCCAAGCCAATAAGACTGCTGAACAATTATTCAAATGACCTCCGGACTATTACATTGACTGAACCCACCCCCCCCATCTGGTTTATTATTTATGCATAGTTACTTCACCCCCACCTACATGTACAAATTACCTCAACTAACATGTACCCCCCACACACTGACTCGTTACAGATACCCCCTGCATATAGCCTATTTATTGTGGAGACTTATTTTTTTWACTTTAGTTTATTTAGTAAATATTTTTTTTAACTCTTCTTCAACTGCACTGTTGGTTAGGGGCTTGTAAGTAAGTATTTCACAGTAAGGTCTACACTTGTTGTATTCAGCGTTTTACAGTAAGGTCTACACTTGTTGTATTCAGCGTTTTACAGTAAGGTCTACACTTGTTGTATTCGGCGTTTTACAGTAAGGTCTACACTTGTTGTATTCGGCGTTTTACAGTAAGGTCTACACTTGTTGTATTCAGCGTTTCAAGTAGGTCTAACTTGTTGTATTCAGCGTTTTAAACAGTAAGGTCTACACTTGTTGTATTCAGTCGTTTTACAGTAAGGTCTACACTTGTTTGTATTCGGTCGTTTTACAGTAAGGTCCTACACTTTTGTTGTATTCCAGGTTTTACAGTAGGTCTACACTTGTTGGTATTCTGGCGTTTTACAGTAAGGTCTACACTTGGTTGTATTCAGTGTTTATACAGTAAGGTCTACACTTGTTGTATTTCAGCGTATTTCAACAGCATAAGGTCTACACTTGTTTGTATTCGGCGTCAGTAAGGTTACAAATAACAGTTTGATTTGTATCATGCTTCACTGTACAGTACAGATTATCAGAAATATACGCAAAAGATAAATGGCAAGAAATAGATTAGACAGCCGCTGTCCCATTAAAGACATCACCACACAACGGACACGCACTGATCCAATTGTTTCCATTGACTGAGGTTTTCACCTATCACTTTTCCTATCACATATCTCCTGTGTTAACTATATACCATCTAGTATACTACTCTCACATCATCCTGTGTTAACCGCTATAACATCTAGTACTACTGACATATCCCCTGTGTGACTATATAATCAATCTAGTACTACTGACATATTCCTGTGTTGACTCTATAACATATCTAGTACTACTGACAATATTCCTGTGTTTGACTCTCATAACATCTAGTACATACTCCACATATTCCTGTGTTAACTCTATAACATCTAGTACTACTACATATACCTGTGTTAACTAAATACCATCTAGTACTACTCGACATATACCGGTGTTGACTCTATAACAGCTAGTACTTATGAATATGATCTGCTCATACTCTATCTGTGTGAAGTAACTACGATCTGGTACTGGTTCTGCAGGTCTGATGTCGTCGCGCAAGTTAATTGCCTCGTGTTGTACTTGATTGTTTGATGAAGAAGTTGAGCTGGTCTTGTGATCCAGTCTTTAACACAAAGGCCAGGATGCCTGCTGTCAGCTCCAAGAAGAAGATCAGGCCCAGGAACACTGAGAACTAGAAAACAAGAGAGAGACATCAGAAACAGGATGCCTGCTGTCAGCTCCAAGAAGAAGATCAGACCCAGGAACACTGAAACCTAGACACAGAGAGAGAAACATCAAGAACAGATGCCTGCTGTCAGCTCAGAAGAAGATCAGACCCAGGAACACTGAGACCGTAGAACAGAGAGAGAATGAAACATGTGATAAAATAGAACATACAAACATTTCACCATCTACAAGGCTGTTCTGGCATGTCTGTAACTTAAAACAGCACATCTATAATACTGTATTAGCTATGTTGTCCCGAATAGGTACATTTGTAGACTGACTGACTGGCTGTAACCCAAGGGCAGCGTTGAGGATGCCCCAGGCCTGACTGACTGACTGGAAGCAGCGTTGAGATGCCCCACGGCCTGACTGAGCTGACTAGAAGCAGCGGTTGAGATGCCCCAGGCCTGACTGACTGACTGGAAGCAGCGTTGAGATGCCCCAGGCCCTAGACTGACTGACTGGAAGCAGCGTTGAGATGCCCCAGGCCTGACTTGACTGACTGGAAGCATCGTTGAGATGCCCCCAGGCCTGACTGACTGACTGGAAGCAGCGTTGAGATGCCCAGGCCTGACTGACTGACTGAGAAGCAGCGTTGAGATGCCCCAGTACTGACTGACTGAAGAGCAGCGTTGAGATGCCCCGGAGCCTAAACTGACTGACTGGAAGCAGCGTTGAGATGCCCCAGGCCTAACTGACTGACTGCTGGAAGCAGCGTTGAGATGCCCCAGGCCTAACTGACTGACTGAAGCAGCGTTGAGATGCCCCAGGCCTGACTGACTGACTAGGAAGCAGCGTTGAGATGCCCCAGGCCTAACCTGACTGACTGAAGCAGCGTTGAGATGCCCCAGGCCTGACTGACTGAGGAAGCAGCGTTTGAGAATGCCCAGGCCGCTGAACTGGACTTGACTCGGACAGCAGCGTTGAGATGCCCCAGGCCTAACTGACTGAACTGGAAGCAGCGTTGAGATGCCCCAGGCCTGACTGCCTGACTGGAAGCAGGTTGAGATCGCCCAGGCCTACTGACTGCCTGACTGGAAGCAGTGTTGAGATGCCCCAGGGCCCTGAAACTGCACCTGACTGGAGCAGCGTTGAGTGCCCCAGGCTGACTGACTGACTGACTGACTGGAAGCAAGCGTTGAGATGCCCGGCAGACCTAACTGAACTTGACTGCAATGACTGACTGCAAGCAGCGTTGATGCATGCCCAGCCTTTTTGTTTCATCCATTTACTGTAAAAGTTGAGGAAAACAGCAGGTTACGTTAATGCATAGAGGGTATTAAAAGTCCTCTCACAAGACCGAAAAAGCCCACATCAGCTCCTGTAGGTCTGTAGATCCAGCCAAGTGAGCCATCACTTCCCCTTTCCTGCTCTGCTTAGTGCTGGGCCAGCCGAGAGCCATTCACTTCCCTTCCCTCTTCTGTAGGCGTGGACCAGCACGGACCCATCCACTTCCTTTCCCCTCTTCTGTAGGGCTGGCCAGCCATGGAGCCCATCAACTGCCCGAAGACAGAGTTATTTGGAATCAAACTAGCACTGTCCCTCCCTCTCCTCTTCCCTCCTCTAAAGTAATAGCCTAAATGAAGACGCTAAAGGTTAAAGTTACTGAACTGCAAACACCCAAAGAGGTGTGGATAGCAGAGCAGAAGGGTTA
>NW_019942697.1:246377-250754 GCF_002910315.2 Salvelinus sp. IW2-2015
CGGAAATAGTACATTTGTAGACTGACTGACTGGCTGACCCAAGGGCAGCGTGAGATGCCCCAGCCTGACTGACTTGACTGGAGCAGCGTTGAGATGCCCCAGGCCTGACTGACTGACTGAAGCAGCGGTTGAGATGCCCCAGGCCTGACTGACTGACTAGAAGCAGCGTTGAGATGCCCCAGGCCTACTGACTGACTGGAAGCAGCGTTGAGATGCCCCAGGCCTGACTGACTGACTGGAAGCATCGTTGAGATGCCCCAGGCCTGACTGACTGACTGGAAGCAGCGTTGAGATGCCCCAGGCCTGACTGACTGCTGGAAGCAGCGTTGAGATGCCCCAGCTACTGACTGACTGGAAGCAGCGTTGAGATGCCCCAGGCCTGAACTGACTGACTGGAAGCAGCGTTGAGATGCCCCAGGCCTAAACTGACTGACTGACTGGAACAGCGTTGAGATGCCCCAGGCCTAACTGACTGACTAGAAGCAGCGTTGAGATGCGCCCAGGCCTAACTGACTGACTGAAGCAGCGTTGAGATGCCCCAGCCTGACTGACTGACTAGAAGCAGCGTTGAGATGCCCCAGGCCTGACTGACTGACTGGAAGCAGCGTTGAGATGCCCAGGCCGACTGGCTGACTGGAAGCAGCGTTGAGATGCCCCAGGCCTAACTGACTGACTGGAAGCAGCGTTTGAGATGCCCAGGCCTGATCTGCTGACTGGAAGCAGCGTTGAGATGCCCCAGGCCACTGAGCTGACTGACTGGAAGCAGGTTGAGATGCCCCAGGCCACT
This sequence comes from Salvelinus sp. IW2-2015, assembly GCF_002910315.2. NCBI lineage: Eukaryota > Metazoa > Chordata > Actinopteri > Salmoniformes > Salmonidae > Salvelinus > Salvelinus sp. IW2-2015. The sequence goes on from NW_019942697.1 coordinate 247,165, forward strand.
GACTGACCTGGAAGCAGCGTTGAGATGCCCCAGGCCTGACTGACTGACTGACTGACTGAAGCGGAGCAGCGTTGAGATGCCCCAGCCTACTGACTGACTGACATGACTGACTGAAGCAGCGTTGAGATGCCCCAGGCCTCTGTGTTTCATCCATTTACTGTAAAAGTTGAGGAAACACAGGTTACGTTAATGCATAGAGGGTCATAAAGTCTCTCACAGACCAAAAAGCCACATCAGCTCTGTTATCTGTAGATCCAGCCAGGAGCCATCACTTCCCTTTCCTCCTGCTTGTAGGCTGGCCAGCCAGGACCATCACTTCCCTTGTCCCTCTTCGTAAGCGCTGCCAGGCACCGGACCCATCCACTTCCCTTTCCCTCTTCTGTAGGGCTGGCCAGCCATGGAGCCCATCAACTTGCCCGAAGACAAGTTATTTGGAATCAAACTAGCATGTCCCTCCCTCTCCTCTTCCTCCTCTAAAGTAATACCTAAATGAAGACGCTACAAGGTTCAAGATATCTGAACTGCAAACCCAAAGAGGTGTGGATACGCAGAGCAGAAGTAGAAATAACCACACAAGTGCAATATGTTATCGTCCAAGGCAACACATTATTACACCCCACAGAGAATTCAACTAAGTTAGAACTATTGAGAAAGAAAGAGTTGAACCTCTACAGAGAATGAAACATATTATAATTAAAACTCACAAAAATTTTTTTGGGGAGCAACGAGGTTCCCCGTAGTGCTCCGTGCAGCCAGCGAAATCCCAGATACACATGACTCCTCCCACTACGATGAAACAGCCACCGGGGCGAAGCCTCCCAGTCTGTTATGCGACGCCCATGTTGGACAGCACCCGCCCTGAGGACAGGAGAACAAGTGTTATTACAGATGTATAGACAGACAGGCAAAACGGGGGGGCTTAAAACCTCCCAGGTCGTGATGGACGCCACTGTTGGACAAGCACCCCTTGGAGGCGGAGGACCAACGGTGTTTTACAGATTATAGACAGACACACCCTAACCTCCCAGGTCTTTTATGGACGCCATGTTGGTACAGCACCCCCTGGAGACAGGAGGACCACGGGTTTATTGCAGTGTATACGACAGACACACCCTAACCCCCAGTCTGTTATGGAAGCCATGTTGTGACAGCACCCCTGGGGACAGGAGGACCACGGTGTTATTACAGATGTATAGACATGTTTTTTGACCACTGAAAGCGTAAGACCCCAAAAGTAAGAAAATAAGAAATGGCGGTGATAGTTCTGTAAGAAAGGCATTCCACTGCCTTTCCCTTCCAGGACAATAAACACAGACAGACAGCCCTCCCCCTGCTTCCCCTCACACCCTGCTAACACCCTGCTAACACCCTGCTTCCCCCTTCTAACACCCTGCAACACCCTGCTTCCCCCTTCTAACACCCTGCAACACCCTGCTTCCCCCTCTAACACCCTGCTTCCCCCTCTAACACCCTGCTTCCCCCTCTAACACCCTGCTTCCCCCTCTAACACCCTGTGGCTGGGTACTGGTCAACTTCAGGTGACTTCCTCTCTCACTCAGTCTCTAGCAGCCCAATTCACATTCTCCCCTGAAGACATCCTTTCTCTTTCCCCCGAATTTATGCTGCAATAGTTTGTGTCAGAGGGCAAGGGTCAGTCGGTTATTTCTGGAGTATTTCTCCTGTCTTATCCGGTGTCTTGTGTGAATTTAAGTATGCTCCCTCTCTTTCTCTCTCGTTCTCTCTCACTCTTTTTTGGGGGGACCTGAGCCCTAGGACCAGGCCTCAGGACTACCTGTCCTGACGACTCCTTGCTGTCCCCAGTCCACCTGGTCGTGCTGCTGCTCCAGTTTCAACTGTTCTGCCTGCGGCTATGGAACCCTGACCTGTTCACCGGACGTGCTACCTTGTCCCGGACCTGCTGTTTTCGARTCTCTCTCTCTACCGCACCTGCTGTCTCTAACTCTGAATGATCGGCTATGAAAAGCCAACTGACATTTACTCCTGAGGTGCTGACCTGTTGCACCCTCTACAACCGCTGCAATTATTATTATTTTACCCTGCTGGTCATCTACGAACGTTTGAACATCTTGGCCATGTTCTGTTTTAATCTCCACTCGGCACAGCCAGAAGAGGACTGACCACCCCTCAGAGCCTGGTTCCTCTCTAGGTTTCTTCCTCTCCCCACCCTCTCTCTAGCACCCCCCCTCTCCCTTCCCTCCATCATCTGACACCCCTCTCTCTCTCTCTCTCTCTCTCTTCTCCCTCTCTCTACACCCCCCCCTCTCTCCTCTTCTCTCATACACCCCCTCTCTTCCCCACCATTCTCTCTACACCCCCCACCTCTCCCTTTCCCTCCATCTAATCTACACCCCCCTCTCTCTCTCTTCTCCCTCTTCTACCCCCCCTCTCTCTCCTACACCCCCCCCTCGCCGTTCCCTCCTTTCTCTTAGCACCCCCTCTCTCTCTCCCCTCCTCTCCCTCCCATACACCCCCCTACTACCCGCCTCTCTACTACCCCCTCTCTCCTCCCCCCTCTCTCTACACCCCTCTCTCCCTCCCCACCCCTCTCTCTTACACCCCTCTCTCGCTTCTATTTCTTTTGCCCTCTCTCTAACCCCCCTCTCTCCTCCTACACCCCCCTCTCCCTTCCTCCTTCTCTCTACCCCTTCTCTCCCCTCCCTCTCCCTCACCACCCCTCTCTCTCACCCTTCTCTCTTTCCCACCCTCTCTTACACCCCTCTCCCCTTCCCTCCCTCTCTCTAACCCCCCTCTCCCCCTCCCTCCTCTGCCTACTACCCCCCCCTCTCCCCTCCTCCCTCTATCAACACCCCCTCTCTCTCCCACCCTCTCTCTACACCCCCCCTTCTTCCCTTCCCTCCCTCTAATCTACACCCCCCTCCTCTCCCACCCTCTCTCTCACCCCCCCTCCCTTCGCCTCCCTCTATCTACACCCCCCCTCTCCCTTCCTCCCTTCTCTAACGCCCCCGTCTCCTCCCTCCCTCTATCTAACCCCCCTCCTCTCTCCTTTGCCCTTCCCTCCCTACTCCCCCCCTCTCCCTCCCTCCCTCTTATCTCACCCCCCTCTCCTTCCCTCCCTCTCTCTAACCCCCCCGTCTCCCTTCCCTCCTCCCTCTATCTACACCCCCCCTCCCTTCTCCTTCCTTCCCTCCCTCTATCTACACCCCCCTCGTCCTTCCTTCCTCTAAACTCTACACCCCCCCCCTCTCTGTCCCTCCCTCTCTCTACACCCCCCCCCTCTCTCTTTCTGTCCAATCCAATAAACTGAAGGTCAGTAGTAGAAAGTTGTTCTATGATGTGTTCGAAGGTGGTAATTCGAACCTCATTACCGGTTAAGCATTCCAAATGGTGTCAATTATGTCATTAATTAGCTGGAGAATGACAGATCAGATGCGTAATTGCCAATGCCCAATACAATTGTGGAAACTGCTGCTGTTTGTAATGCTTTGTAGGCTAGGCTTATTTATTCGATAATTTAGACTGTAATAGACTGCCTGTACAGAAACCCAGCTAAAACTCCGAAACAGCAAGCACAAAATTTCCTAGGAGAAGCAGATCCTGTTAGAACCTAT
>NW_019942697.1:255499-256253 GCF_002910315.2 Salvelinus sp. IW2-2015
GTAGCAGTCAGACGTCATTGTCCTGTCCCTTGTATATATCTTTTTACATATTTTTCTTCGGATATCTTTTAAAAATATTTTCCTGAACAGCAACTTCTAAATACTCTCCTGCAACCCGCCTCACCCAATGTGGTGTGGATCTGTTTTTTCTCTTCTAAAGTATTTCTATTTACTTCAGATCTGGAATCCCTCAACTGAAGCTAGCCAGCTCACTACCTACTAGCTAGTAGTCAGGACACCATTTCTAGCAGTCACCAGCTAACCTTTAGCTCGGAAAGCTCTCGCCAGTTTGTACAACGTGACTCAAACCAGAGCATAACGGACCTATTTCTCTCCATATCCCCGGACTACTACCGCAAACTCTGAACATTTTCATCTGGATCTTCGCAACTAGCTAACTGCAATCACGGGTGACCACTCCTGGCTAGCGTTTCCATCCCGGAGCAAGTACCAATTAGCCTGAAGCTAGCCCGGCCAGGGCTCCTGTGCTACCACCGAKGCCCACTCCTGGGCTACAATATCCGGCCCCCTTCTACTGCCGGTACGGGGCARGGAACCCCGCCGATCCTCTACGACTGGAATACCGACATAATCTGCACGAGGACTCCAACAGGCCCCTCAGGCGCGACGCCCGCTGAAGGCCCATTCTGCTAACCTGCTAGGCCTGCTAGCTACCTAGAGATACCTGGAACCCTACTAATTCCACGACTGGTCTATCGACGTCACCGCACGAAGAGGCAAAAACAGACTTACC
>NW_019942697.1:256278-266207 GCF_002910315.2 Salvelinus sp. IW2-2015
TTGAATTCATCCGAAATATACATTTCCGCCAGATAGAACTGCCAGGGTGCAGTGCTGCAAATCTACTGCAAAGATAGCCTGCAGAGTTCTATCTTCACTATCCAAGTTAGTCCAAACTTCGAGGCTTCTACTTCTAAAAATTCCCCTTTCCAGAACAAGTCTCTCAACTGTTGCCCGCTTGCTATAGACCACCCTCTGCCCCAGCTGTGCCCTGGACCACCATATGTGAATTGATTGCCCCATGTATTTCTGAGCTCGGTGCTACTAGGTGCCTAAACTGGGAATGCTTAACACCCCGGCATCCTACAATCTAAGGCTTGAATCCTCAATCTCACCACAAATTATCAATTAACCTACCAGGTACAACTCAAATCCGTAAACATGGGCCCCCTCATAGATGTATCCTAACTAACTCGCCTCAAATAACTCTGCTGTTTTTCAATCAAGATCTCGCGATCACTGCCTCATTGCTGCATCGCGTAATGGGTTGCGACCAAACGACCACCCTCATCACTGTCAACGCTCCCTAAAACACTTCTGCGAGCAGGCCTTTCTAATCGACCTGGCCGGGGTATCCTGGAAGGATATTGCCTCATTCGTTCAGTAGATGATGCTGGCTATTTTTAAAGTGCTTCCTCACCATCTTAAATAAGCAAGCCCATTCAAAAAATGTAGACTAGGAATAGATATAGTCCTTGGTTCACTCAGACCTGTCTGCCCTTGACCAGCAAAAAACTCCTGTGGCGTTCTGCATTAGCATCGAATAGCCCCGTGATATGCAATTTTCAGGGAAGTTAGGAACAAATATACAAGGCAGTTAGGAAAGGTAGGCTAGCTTTTTCAAAATTTGCATCCTGTAGTACTTAATAAAAAGTTCTGGGACCCTGTAAGTCATGGAGAATAAGAGCACCTCCCTCCAGATGCCACTGCACTGAGGCTAGGAACACTGTACCACGATAAATCACTATAATTTAGAATTCAATAAGCATTTCTCTACGGCAGCATGCTTACCACTGGTACCCTACGGTCAACTGCCGGCCCTCCAAACAACCGCAAAGCTCCCCATTTTCCAATTCACCCAAGTCCAGATTTTCTGATGTTCTGAAAGAGCTGCAAAATTCTGGACCACTACAATCAGCGGGCTAGAAATCTGGACCTCTTTTTCTTAAATATCTGCCGAATTGTTGGCAACCTATTACTAGCCTGTTCACCTTTCTTTGTATCGTCTGAGATCTCAAGATTGGAAAGCTGCCGAGTCATCCCCCTCTTCAAAGGGGGAACAATCTAGACCAAATGCTATGGAACTCTATCTATCCTACCTGTCTTTCTAAGGTCTTCGAAGCCAAGTTAACAACAGATTATGACCATTTCGAATCTCCACCGCATTTTCCGCTATGCAATCTGGTTTCAGAGCTGGTCATGGGTGGCACTCAGCCACGCTCAAGGTCTAAACGACATATAACGCGCATCGATAAGAGACATTACAGCGCAGTCGTATTCATCGATCTGGCAAGGCATTCCACTTGTCAATCAATCATTCTTATTGGCAGACTCGACAGCCTTGGTTTTTCAATGATTGCCTCGCGGTTTACCAACTACTCTGTGATAGAGTTCAGTGTGTCAATCGGAGGGCCTGTTTGTCGGACTTGGGGAGTTCTTATGGGGGTGCACAGGGTTCAATCTCGGGCCGACTCGCTTCTCTGTTAATGTATGATGTTGCTCTTGCTGCTGGATTCTCTTGATACCTCTAAGCAACGACACCATTCTGTATACTTCTGGCGCTCTTTGGAACTGGTGTTAACTAACCTCACAGAGAGGCTTCAATGCCATACAATCTCCTTCGTGGCCCCACATGCTCTTAAACGCAAGTAAAACTAATGCATGCTATTCAACCGATCAATGCCCACTCTGCTGCCGTAGCATCACTACTCTGGACGGTTCTGACTTAGAATACGTGGACACTACAAATACCTAGGTGTCTAGTTAGACTGTAAACTTCCTTCCAGACTCACATAAACTTCCAATCCAAATTAATCTAGAATCGGCTTCCTATATCGCAACAAAGCATCTTTTCACTCATGCTGCAAACATACCTCGTAAACTGACCATCTACGATCCTCGACTTCGGTGATGTCATCTATAAAATCAGCTTCAAGCCTCTAATCAACAAACTGGATGCAGTCGATACAGTGCCATCAGTTGTCACCAAGCCCATATACTACCACATGGCGCAGCCTGTACGCTATGTTGGTTGCCCTCGCTTCATATCGTCGCCAACCACTGGCTACAGGTTATCTACAAGTCTCTGCTCTGGTAAGCCTGCTTATCTCAGCTCACTGGTCACATAGCAGACCCACTCGTAGCACGCGCGTCCAGCAGGTATATCTCACTGGTCCAGCCTCGCCCAAGCCAATTCCTACCTTTGGTGTCTTTCCTTCCAGTTCTCTGCTGCCAATGACTGGACGACTGCAAACCATCTCTGAAGCTGGAAACATTTATCTCCTCACTAGCTTTAAGCACCAGCTGTCAGAGCAGCTCACGATACTGCTCCTGTACATAGCCCATCTATAATTTTAATTTAGCCAAACAACTACTCTACTACTGTATTTATTTAGCTCCTTTGCACCCATTATTTCTATTTTACTTTGCACATTCTTCCACTGCAAATCTACCATTCTAGTGTTTTTACTTGCTATAATTCTATTACTTTGCTCACTGGCCATATTTTTGCTTCACCTCCTTATCTACATCAATTTGCTCAATTATATAGACTATTTTTCTACTGTATTATTGATGTATGTTTGTTTTACTACCATGTGTAACTCTGTGTTGTTGTATAGTGTCAAACTGCTTTGCTTTATCTTGGCAGGTCGCAGTTACAAATGAGAACTTGTTCTCAACTGGCCTACTGGTTAAATAAAGGTGAATAATAAAATCAAAAGAAGAGAGAGGGGGTGTAGAGAGAGGAAGAAGAGAGGGGGGGGGGGGGTGTAGAGAGAGGGGGTGTAGAGAGAGGGGGGTGTAGAGAGAGGGAGAAGAGAGAGGGGGGGGTGCGAGAGGGGGGTGTAGAGAGGGGGGTGTAGAAGAGGGGGTGTAGAGAGAGGGGGGTGTAGAGAGAGGGAGAAGAGAGAGGGGGGGTGAGAGAGAGGGGAGAAGAGAGAGGGGGGGTGTAGGAGAGGGGGTGTAGAGGAGGGGGTGTAGAGAGAAGGGAGAAGAGAGGGGGGTGTAGAGAGAGGGGGGTAGAGAGCGGGGGGGTGTAGAGAGAGGGAGAAGAGAGAGGGGGGTGAGAGAGAGGGGGGGTGGGAGAGAGAGGGGGGTGTAGAGAGAGGGGTGCTGAGGAGGGGGAGAAGAGAGAGGGGGGGTGTAGCGAGAGGGAGAAGAGAGAGGGGGGTGGGTTGTAGCGAGAGGGAAGGAGAGAGAGGGGGTGGTGTAGCGGAGGGAGAAGAGAGGGAGACGAGAGGGGGGGTGGGGAGATGGCGGAGAGAGGGGGGTGTAGCGAAGGGAAGAGAGAGGGGGGTGAGGTAGGAGAGGGAGAAGAGAGGGGGGGTGGGGAGATGGCGGAGAGAGGGAAGATTGAGAGAGGAGAGATGAAGGTAGAGGTGAGACAGACAGAAAGAGAAAGAGAGAGCGAGGTTAGAGACAGAGAGGGACAAGAAAGCGGAATCACAACGTTATTACCAAATTTCATTATATCTGTAGTTTACTGCGGTCAACATACCGCGTCTAGATACAAAGACATACAGTGGGGAGAACAAGTATTGATACATGCGATTTTGAGGTTTTCCTACTTACAAAGCAGTAGAGGTCTGTAATTTTTATATAGGTACACTTAACTGTGAGAGACGGAATCTAAAACAAAAATCCAGAAAATACACATTGTATGATTTTAAGTAATTAATTGCATTTTATTGCGTGACATAAGTATTTGATCACCTACCAACAGTAAGAATTCGGCTCTCACAGACCTGTTATTTTTCTTTTAGAACCTCCTGTTCTCCACTCATTACCTGTATTAACTGCACTGTTTTGAACTTGTTACCTGTATAAAGAACACCTGTACACACTCAATCAAACAGACTCAATCTCTCCAAAGGCAAGACCAGAGAGCTGTGTAAGGACATCAGGGATAAAATTGTAGACCTGCACAAGGCTGGAGTGGCTACAGGACAATAGGCAAGCAGCTTGGTGAGAAGGCAACAACTGTTGCGCAATTATTAGAAAATGGAAGATGTTCAAGATGACGGTCAATCACCCTCGGTCTGGGGCTCCATGCAAGATCTACCTCGTGGGGCTCAATGATCATAAGGAGGTGAGGGATCAGCCAGAACTACACGGCAGGACTGGTCATGACCTGAAGAGAGCTGGGACACAGTTCAAAGAAAACCATTAGTAAACACACTGCTGTCATGGATTGAATCCTGCAGCGCACCAGCTCGGTCCCCTGCTCAAGCCAGCGCATGTCCAGCCGTCTGAAGTTTGCCAATGACCATCTGGATGATCCAGAGGAGGAATGGGAGAAGGTCATGTGGTCTGATGAGACAAAATAGAGCTTTTTGGTCTAAACTCCAATCGCCGTGTTTGGAGGAAGAAAGGTTGAGTACAACCCCAAGAACACCCTCCCAACGTGAAGCATGGAGGTGGAAACATAATCTTTGGGGATGCTTTTCTGCAAAGGGGACAGGACGACTGCACCGTATTGAGGGGAGGATGGATGGGGCCATGTATCGCGAGATCTTGGCCAAAACCTCCTTCCCCAGTAAGAGCATTGAAGATGGGTCGTGGCTGGATCTTCCAGCATGACAACGACCCGAAACACACAGCAGGGCAACTAAGGAGTGGCTCCGTAAGAAGCATCTCAAGGTCCTGGAGTGGCCTAGCCAGTCTCAGACCTGAACCCAATAGAAAATCTTTGGAGGGAGCTGAACGTCGTATTGCCCACCGACAGCCCCGAAACCTGAAGGATCTGAGAAAGGTATGTATGGAGGAGTGGGCCAAAATCCCTGCTGCAGTGTGTGCAAACCTGGTCAATAACTACAGGAAACGTATGATCTTTGTAATTGCAAACAAAGGTTTCTGTAACAAATATTAAGTTCTGCTTTTCTGATGTATAAATACTTATGTCATGCAATAAAATGCAATTAATTACTTAAAAATCATACAATGTGATTTTCTGGATTTTTTTGTTTTAGATTCCGTCTCTCACAGTTGAAGTGTACCTATGATAAAATGACAAGACCTCTACATGTTTGTAAGTAGGAAAACCTTCAAAATCGACGTGTAACAAATACTTGTTCTCCCCATGTAAATAATGTCTGATGGTGATAGCTGCCTTCTCAAATAAATGTCTAATGTAAGCATATGGTTTCTCATTGTGGCAGTGGGTGGTGGTATTGGTTGTTGTGTGAGGGTCCGGTGCACAACATGACAATCCCCATATTTTAAAAGTAATGTATTGTAATGTAAATGCAAAATTTGACTTTTTCTGTTTAGCCAGCCGTAGCTGTTAGCTAACAAGGTTCTTTTATTATTGAGGGGTCTGGGTAAAGTCACAGTGCTGAGCTCAGAGAGGTCTCAGGTACCCTGAATCAGTATGTATTTATCCTTCCAGGCTCCTGACATCAGTATGTATTTATCCCCAGGCTACCCTGACATCAGTATGTATTAATCCTCAGTTACCTGAACATCGGTATGTATTTTTATCCTCCAGGCTACCCTGCATCAGTATGTATTTATCTCCAGGCTACCTGACATCAGTATGTTTTATCCTCCAGGCTACCTGATCAGTATGTATTCCCTCCAGGCTACCTGAATCAGTATGTATTAATCCTCCAGGCTCCCTGATCAGTATGTTTTATCCCTCAGCTACCCTGACATCAGTATGTTATTTATCCTCCAGGCTACCCTGAATAGTATTGTTATTTATCCCTCCAGGCTACCCTGACATTAGCATCATTCCCAATGCAAATAGCATTTACAGGTGCTCACTAAAAGAGTTTTCAACAATACCTGACACAGATCAAAGGCAAAATATTCACCAGAAAAGCCATGATCAGTTCGATCATGGTGAAAATCAGACTTCTCTTTTGCTGTTAGCAAACAACCAGAGAAAAAGCAGCATGTTCGCTATTTTTTATAGTTATTTGTTTAGAATTCGGACTATCCGAATACCAGAAAAAAATGTAATGAAATATTTGAATAATAAATGTGTCTCACTTCTTCGGCCCATGCCCACAGTCCTATGCCCAGGAAGGCTGCTCCCAGTAGCTGTGGAATAAAACACACAAAACAGAAGGTCAGATGACATACAAACACTAGGCGTATTCCATCATAGTAAACTGACTGTACACACATACACTACATTAGCAAAAAGTATGTGGACACCTGCTCGTCAAACATCTCATTCCAAAATCATGTTTTGTTGGTCCCCACTTTGCTGCTATAACAGCCTCCACTCATCTGGGAAGGCTTTCCACTAGATGTTGGAACATTGCTGTGGGGACTTGCTTCCATTCAGCCACAAGAGCATTAGTGAGGTCAGGCACTGATGTTTGGCGATTAGGCCGGCCTTCGCAGTCGGCTTTCCAATTCATCCCAAAGGTGTTCGATGGGGTTGAGGTCAGGGCTCTGTGCAGGCCAGTCAAGTTCTTCCACAAAAACATTTCTGTATGGACCTCGCTTTGTGCACGGAGGCATTATTATGCTGAAACAGGAAAGGGCCTTGCACAAACAGTTGCCACAAAGTCGTCTAGAATGTCATTGTATGTTCGGCAGGTAACGTTCTCCTGGAATCTGCCAAACTCAAATTCGTCCGTCGGATTGTCAGATGGTGAGGCGTGATTCATCACTCCATAGTCCAATTGCGGCGAGTTTTACACCACTCTAGCCGACACTTGGCATTGCGCATGGTGATCTTAGGCTTGTATGTGGCTGCTCAGCCATGGAAACCCATTTCATGAAGCTCCAGACAAACAGTTATTGTGCTGACGTTGCTTCCAGACGCAGTTTGGAACTCTGTAGTGAGTGTTGCAACTGAGGACAGACTATTTTTACGCGCTACAAGCTTCAGCGGTCCTGTTATGTTAGGTTATGTGGCCTACCACTTCGCGGCTGAGCCGTTGTTGCTCCTAAATGTTTGCACTTCACAATAACAGTACTTACAGTTGACCGGGGCAGGTCTAACAGGGCAGAAATGTTATGAACTGACTTGTTGGAAAGGTGGCATCCTATGATGATGCAATGTTGAAAGTTACTGAGCTATTTAGTAAGGCCATTCTACAGCCAATGTTTGTCTATGGAGATMGCATGGCTGTGTGCTCGATTTTATACACTTGTCAGCAACGGGTGTGGCTGAAATAGACAAATACACTAATTTGAAGGGGTGTCTTCAGTAACACAGACCCCAAAGAAAATCAGGGGGAGAAAAATAGGTTTATTCAAAGAACAGTATAGTCAAGTAGAGTATAGTTCAGTACAGTTCATACAGAAGTGTCAGTACAGACGTCAATACAGTACAGTAGAGTATAGAGTTCAGTACAGTCAATACAAGACAGTAGCAGTTCAATACAGTAGAGTGAGAGTTTCAGTTAAGTTCAATACAAGTAGAGTGAGAGTTCAGTACAGTGTTCAATACAGTAGAGTACAAGTACAGTTCAATACAGTAGAGTACAGTACAGGTCATACAGTACAGTAGAGTATAGTTCAGTACATTCAATACAGTACAGTAGAGTAGAGTTCAATACAGTAGAGTAGATTCAGTACAGTTCAATACAGTAGAGTAGAGTTCAGTACAAGTTCAATACAGTAGAGTACAGTACAGTTCAATACAGTAGAGTACAGTACAGTCAATACAGTAGAGTACAGTACAGTCAAGTACAGTACAGTAAGTATAGTTCAGTACAGTTCAGTACAGTAGAGTACAGTACAGTTCAATACAGTACAGTATAGTAGAGTAGAGTAGAGTTCAGGACAGTTCAGTATAGTTCAGTACAGTTCAATACAGTACGATAGAGTAGAGTTCAATACAGTAGAGTAGAGTTCAGTACAGTTCAATCAGAGAGTACAGACAGTTCAATACAGTAGAGTATAGTTCAGTACAGTTCAATACAGTAGAGTAGAGTTCAATAAAGAGAGTAGAGTTCAGTACAGTTCAATACAGTACGAGTAGAGTTCAGTACAGTTCAATAACAGTAGAGGACAGTACTAGTTCAATTACAGTGGTATAGTTCAGTACAGTTCAATACAGTAGAGTAGAGTTCAGTAGAGTACAGTAGAGTAGAGTTCAGTAGAGTTCAATACAGTAGAGTAGAGTTCAATATAGTACAGTAGAGTAGAGTTCAGTAGAGTTCAGTACAGTAGAGTATAGTTCAGTACAGTTCAATATAGTACAGTAGAGTAGAGTTCAGTAGAGTTCAATACAGTAGAGTAGAGTTCAGTAGAGTTCAATACAGTAGAGTAGAGTTCAGTAGAGTACAGTTCAATTGCCTGAGAAGCAGTTCACTCAGGTGTTCAGTTGATGAAACCAATGCTGCATACACCGGTTGTAAAACAATCTCTGAAGCGCTCACAATTGGCCAGGATTCTCCTCTATTCAGTACTGGCCATGTAATTCTGACAGAGTAAAAACAATTATATTCTTAGAATAGATGCTTTATCTTGGCCAGGTCACAGTTGTAAATGAGAACTTGTTCTAAACTGGCCTACGTGGTTAAATAAAGGTGAAATAAAAATATATTTAATAAATATAAAAATAATATAAAAATAGCCTAATAGATAAGTACATTTTTTACATTTACATTTTAGTCATTTAGCAGACGCTCTTATCCAGAGCGACTTACAGTAGAGTGCATACATTTTATTACATTTTTTACATGCTGAGACAAGGATATCCCTACCGGCCAAACCCTCCCTACCGGCCAAACCCTCCCTAACCCGGACGACGCTATGCCAATTGTGCGTCGCCCCACGGATCTCCCGGTTGCGGCCGGCTGCGACAGAGCCTGGGCGCGAACCCAGAGACTCTGGTGGCGCAGCTAGCACTGCGATGCAGTGCCCTAGACCACTGCGCCACCCGGGAGACGTACCTCCAATGCTGTCAAGATGTCCCCTGAACACGGAATATTTACAAATAGATAAACATCTCGGTTGGTCATCTCACCCACCTCAGCCGTTTGATCCTCACTGAACGAGGAATTATTTTAAAAGACATATCAAGCATTTGGTTGTCATGTTGCAGGGTACCAGGTAATAACATGGCTATATACAGGGAGTACCAGGTAAACATGGTTATATACAGGGAGTACAGGTAATAACATGGCTATATACAGGAAGTACCAGGTAATAACATGGCTATATACAGGAGTACCAGGTAATAACATGGTTATATACAGGGAGTACCAGGTAATAACATGGCTATATACAGGGAGTACCAGGTAAAAACATGGTTATATACAGGGAGTACCAGGTAAAAACATGGCTGTATACAGGGGTACCAGGTAAAACATGGCTATATACAGGAAGTACCAGGTAATAACATGGCTATATACAGGGACCAGGTAATAACATGGTTATATACAGGGAGTACCAGGTAAATAACATGGCTATATACAGGGAGTACCAGGTAAAAACATGGTTATATACAGGGAGTACCAGGTAAAAACATGGCTGTATACAGGGAGTACCAGGTAATAGCATGGTTATATACAGGGAGTACCAGGTAATAACAGGCTATATACAGGGAGTACCAGGTAAAAACATGGTTATATACAGGGAGTACCAGGTAATAACATGGCTATATACAGGGAGTACCAGGTAATAACATGGTTATATACAGGGAGTACCAGGTAATAACATGGCTATATACAGGGAGTACCAGGTAATAACATGGCTGTATACAGGGATACCAGGTAATAACATGGTTATAATACAGGGAG
>NW_019942697.1:267768-303327 GCF_002910315.2 Salvelinus sp. IW2-2015
TGGCCAACCATCCTCCAGGAGAAGATACTGGTGAGCGGAGAGACCAACCATCCTTCCAGGAGAGATTACTAGGGTGAGCGGGGAGGCCAACCATCCTCAGGAGAAATACTGGGTGAGCGGGGAGGCCAAAAGACATCGGCAAGAGATACGATGGAGTGAGCAGGGAAGAACCAACCATCCTCCAGGAGAGATACTGGGGTGAGGCATGGAGTGCCCAACCATCTCCAGGAGAGATACTGGGTGAGGCGGGAGGCCAACCATCACTCCAGTGAGAGATACTGGGTGAGCGGGAGGCCAACCATCCTCAGGAGAGAATTACTGGCGTGAGCAGGGAGACCAACCATTCCTGCACAGGAGAGATACTGGTGAGAGAGGAAGGCCAACCATCCTCCAGGAGAAGATACTGGGTGAGGCGGGGAGGTCAACCATCCTCCAGGAGAGATACTCGAATGAGCCAGGAGAGCCCATGGGGCAACATCTGCCAGGAGAGGATTACTGGGGGCGGGGAGAAAGCCAAACATCTGCCAGGAGAGACATACTAGGCGTGAGCGGAGGAGGCAAACATCTGCCAGGAGAGATACTGCGGTGAGCAGGAGAACCTAAACCATCCTCCAGGAAGATATTGGCGTGAGGCATGGAGGCCAACCATCCCTCCAGGAGAGGATCCTGGAGTGAGCGGCGAGGCCAACCATCCTCCAGAGAGAGAGATACACTGGGTAGCAAGGGAGACACCAACCATCCTCCAGGAGAATAATGGTTGAGCCAGAGGAAGACCAACCTTCCCAGTATGAGATAACGCCAAGAGTAGTACAAAGCTTCATCAAGGCAAAGGGTCTATGAGCAAATTTGAAGAATCTCACAATAACACTTTTTTTGCGTACTACTAGATTCCAAATGTGTTATTTCATAGTGTTGATGTCTTCACTATACTATTCTAACAATGAGTAAGAAAAGGATAAAAACAAAAGAAAACAAGCTGCGAACTGAGGTAGTGTTAGTCCAACTTTTTGACTGGTAAAACTGTACCGTCACGATAGGGGTTTCAAGATTTGAGTCACAGTCCGGTACTGTCATTCGTCCATGGAGACGTTCAGTGCGAGTTCTCAGTGCGGTGGAGAATGCTGGTTACAGTGCAATGGAAGAAAGAGAGGGGTGCGTCATGGGTAGGTGTGCAGTAAGAGCTGGGAGAGGTGCATTAAACGAGGAGCCGAGAAGAGATGAGTGCGAAACAGAACGAAGCGAGAGTTGTTCAGACAAACTGTTTGAGAAAGGATTCACTGTGAGGAAAGTGGCACGTTATAATAGAGTGAGATGAAACTCGATGGATAACCATTTCTATGTCTCCTGTTTGCAGCTAATAAGGAAGTTAGACACGCAGATTCACGAAGCCAACTCTAAAAACACAACACTGACAATACATTATTGGTTGTAAACATTTTGACAAATAATCGACTAGATTAAATTAGGTTTAATCTGTAAAGTGAGCAGGCAGCGATGACCCCTATTTTATTTGAAATAATTAGGATGATTGTCTATTGTATATATTGATCATTTAAAAAGGTAAAGCTATTTACCAGTTCCTTTCTGTTGGGCCTATAAGTCCTATATTGAGTGCAGGGTGGCCCTGGGACCTGGCTGTGACTGGGGAGGACACCAGACAGAGTCCAGGTAAAGTATTAGTTGGAGATCAGAGGTTAGTCCCTTCAAACTTAATCCAGTGGGATTAGCGAGGATAGAACGCTCACTCAAACGCTCTCTCTCTACCCTCCCTTTCACATCGCTCTCTCTCCTCTCTCTCCCTCCCTCCATCTCTCGCTCTCTCTCTCTCTCCACCTCCACCTCTCTCCACCTCCGCCTGCCGCCTCTCTCCACCTCCGCCTCTCTCCACTCCGCCTCTCTCCACCTTCCTCTCCCTCCCTTTCTACATCTCTCGCTCTCTCCACCTCCACCTCTCTCCACCTCCATCTCTCTCTCCACCTCCATCTCTCTCTCCACTCTCTCAACTCCGCCTCCACCTCTCTCCAACTCCACCTCTCTCCACCCTCTCTCTTCCACCTCTCTCACACCTCCCTCCACTCCATCCACCTCCATCTCCACCCTCTCTCTCTCTCCCTCCCTCCTCTCTCTCTCTCTCTCTCTCCCTCCTCTCTCTCTCCTCTCTCTCCCTCCTCTCTCTCCTCTCTCTCTCCCTCCACTCCATCTCTCTCTCCCCTCCCTCCATCTCTCTCTCCCCTCCATCTCTCTCTCCTCTCCCTCTCTCTCCCTCCTCTTCTCCCTCCCTCCTCTACTCTCTCTCTTCTCCCTCTCCTCCATCTCTCTTTCCCTCCCTCCATATCTCTCCTCTCCCTCCCATCCACCTCTCTCCCTCCCTCACCTCCCTCCAATCTCTCTCATGTTTGGGTGTATGTATCATAACAATCACATGCGGCTAGGATTCCATCCTTTCTCCACTGCGGACAGTAGGATTATAGACAAGTTGGGGAGAAGCTCTCCTTTAATCAGTGTGAATCCTGCTTGAAGCGCTGAGTGCGTTCGAGTGTCGAACTGTAAAGCTGATCTAGCCATCAAGTATAATAACCAAACTATAACCTAGAGCTACAACAGACCAGTCCAGATGACGTCAGCACTCAGTGCTATTATACCAGGTAATAACATGGCTATATACAGGGAGTACCAGGTAATAACATGGTTATACACAGGGAGTACCAGGTAATAACATGGCTATATACAGGAAGTACCAGAACCTAGTCAATATGCAGTGGTACCAGGTAGTAACATGGCTATATACAGGAAGTACCAGTACCTAGTCAATAAGCAGGGGTACCAGGTATTACCAGGTAATAACATGGCTATATACAGGAAGTACCAGTACCTAGTCAATATGCAGGGGTACCAGGTAGTAACATGGTTGTATACAAGGAGTACCACTACCTAGTCAATGTTCAGGGGTACATCTGGGTAGGAGTAAAAGTGACTAGGCAATCAGGATAGATAATAAACACAGTAGCGGCAGCGTATGTGCAGAGTATGAAAGACTGTCTATGTGTGAGTGTGTGTGTCATCAAAATGCATGRGTGTGAGCGTATGTAGTGTGTGTGTGTGTCACAGGAGGTTGGTGGCACCTTAATTGGGGAGGACGGGCTCGTGGTAATGGCTGGAGAGGAATTAGTGGAATGGTATCAAATACATATATTTTTTTTTAAACATGGTTTCCATGTATTTGACGCCATTCCATTTGCTTCGTTCCAGACATTATTATGAGCCGTCCTCCCCTCAGCAGCCCCCACTGGTGTGTGTTTGCATGTATGCGTGAGTTGGAATGTCAGTCTAGTGTGTGTGAGTGTGTGCATAGAGTCAGTAAAAAACAATTAAGATAATGATATAAATAATAAATGGGGATCAATGTATATAGTCTGGGTAGTCATTTGATTAACTGTTCAGCAGGCTTATGGTTTGGAGGTAGAAGCTGTTCAGGTGCCATTTGGACCCAGACTTGGCGCTCCGGTACCGCTTGCCATACGGTAGCAGAGAAAACAGTCTATGACTTGGGTGGCTGGAGTTTTTGACAATTTGTAGGGCCTTCCTCTGACACCGCCTGGTATAGAGGTCCTGGATGACAGGGAGTACGGCCCCAATGATGTAACTAGGCCGTATGAATTACCCTCTGTAGCGCATTGCGGTTGGATGCCAAGCCGTTACCATACCAGGCGGTGATGCAGCCAATCAAGATGCTCTCAATGGTGCAGCTAGCAGAACCTTTTGAGGATCTAAAGGACCCGTACCAAATCTTTTTAGCTGAATTTGTTTTTTCAACATTTATTCTATTACAGACTTAATGCATACTTTTAAAATATAGTATTTCTAGCTAAACATAAAAAAATGTAAATATATGGATAAACATTTTCCTTAAAGTATAGTTTCGAGATTACTAATGTTGCTGTCCACACTGAAATGAAAAAAAAATACATGTAATGTTGTCCTTGAAATGTTGCGATCCATTTATGTAAATGTCATTTTATTTTTTTAATTAATAAAATGACATTTACATAAATGGATCGCAACATTTCAAGGACAAAATTACATGTATTTTAAGTATTTTTTTCATACAGGGAGTACCAGGTACTGTATAAACAGAGTAGCAGCAGCGTATGTGCAGAGTATGAAAGACTGTCTATGTGTGAGTGTGTGTGTCATCAAAATGCATGTGTGTGAGCGTATGTAGTGTGTGTGTGTCACGGGAGGTTGGTGGCACCTTAATTGGGGAGGACGGGCTCGTGGTAATGGCTGGAGAGGAATTAGTGGAATGGTATCAAATACCTTTTTTATTTTTTTACATGGTTTCCATGTATTTGACGACATTCCATTTGTTTCGTTCCAGACATTATATATATATATACACACACATATACAGTTGAAGTCAGAAGTTTACATACACTTAGGTTGGAGTCATTAAAAGTCGTTTTCAACCACTCCACACATTTCTTGTTAACAAACTATAGTTTTGGCAAGTTGGTTAGAACATCTACATGGTGCATGACACAAGTAATTTTTCCAACAATTGTTTACAGACAGAATATTTTACTTATAATTCACTGTATCACAATTCCAGTGGGTCAGAAGTTTACATAGACTAAGTGGACTGTGCCTTTTAAACAGCTTGGAAAATTACAGAAAATTATGTCATGGCTTTAGAAGCTTCTGATAGGCTAATTGACATCATTTGAGTCAATTGGAGGTGTACCTGTGGATGTATTTCAAGGCCTACCTTCAAACTCAGTGCCTCTTTGCTTGACGTCATGGGAAAATCAAAAGAAATCAGCCAAGACCTCAGAAAACAAATTGTAGACCTCCATAAGTCTGGTTCATCCTTGAGAGCAATTTCTAAACACCTGAAGGTATCACATTCATCTGTACAAACAATAGTACGCAAGTATAAACACCATGGGACCACGCAGTCGTCATACCACTCAGGAAGAAGACACGTTCTGTCTCCGAGAGATGAACGTACTTTGGTGCGAAAAGTGTAAATAAATCCCAGAACAACAGCAAAGGACCTTGTGAAGATGCTGGAGGAAACAGGTACAAAAGTATCTATATCCACAGTAAAACGAGTCCTATATCGACATAACCTGAAAGGCCGCTCAGCAAGGAAGAAYTCACTGCTCCAAAACCGCTATAAAAAAGCCAGACAACGGTTTGCAACTGCACATGGGGACAAAGATCGTACATTTTGGAGAAATGTCTTCCGGTCTGATGAAACAAAAATAAAGCTGTTTGGCCATAATGACCATCATTATGTTTGGAGGAAAAAGGGGGAGGCTTGCAAACCGAAGAACATCATACTAACTGTGAAGCACGGGGGTGGCAGCATCATGTTGTGGGGGTGCTTTGTTGCAGGAGGGACTGGTGCACTTCACAAAATAGATGGCATCATGAGGTAGGAAAATTATGTGGATATAGTGAAGCAAAATCTCAAGACATCAGTCAGGAAGTTAAAGCTTGGTCACAAACGGGTCTTCCAAATGGACAATGACCCCAAGCATACTTCCAAAGTTGTGGCAAATTGGCTTCAGGACAACAAAGTCAAGGTACTGGAGTGGCCATCACAAAGCCCTGACCTTAATCCTATAGAAAATTGGTGGGCAGAAGTGAAAAAGTGTGTGAGCAAGGAGGCCTACAAACCTGACTCAGTTACACCAGCTATGTCAGGAGGAATGGGCCAACATTCACCCAACTTATTGTGGGAAGCTTGTGGAAGGCTACRCGAAACATTTGACCCAAGTTAAACAATTTAAAGGCAATGCTACCAAATACTAATTGAGAATGTAAACTTCTGACCCACTGGGAATGTGACTCATTACTTTGTTGAAGCACCTTTGGCAGCGATTACAGCCTCGAGTCTTCTTGGGTATGACGCTACAAGCTTGGCACACCTGTATTTGGGGGGTTTCTTCCATTCATCTCTACAGATCCTCTCAAGCTCCGTCAGGTTGGATGTGGAGTGTTGCTGCACAGCTATTTTCAGATCTCTCTCAAGAGATGTTTGATTGGGTTCAAGTCTGGGCTCTGGCTGGGCCACTCAAGAACATTTAGAGACTTGTCCCGAAGCCACTCCTGCGTGGTCTTGGCTGTGTGCTTAGGGATGTTGTCCTGTTGGAAGATGAACCATCGCCCCAGTCTGAGGTCCTGAGTGCTCTGTAGCAGGTTTTTATCAAGGATCTCTCTGTACTTTGCTCTGTTAATCTTTACCTCGATCCTGACTAGTCTCCCAGTCCCTGCCGCTGAAAAACATCCCCACAGTATGATGCTGCCACCACCATGCTTCACCGCAGGGATGGTGGCTGGTTCCTCCAGACGTGACGCTTGGCATTCAGGCCAAAGAGTTTAATTATGATTTAATCAGACCAGAGAATCTTTATTACAAACTTTATTATATTGAGTAAATTAGTTTTATTTCATCTTTCCACCATACAAAATAGTCTGGGAAAAAGCCAGTCGTTAGTTCTAAGATTCTGAAGTTGCTAGCCAAATCGGCAGTTTGTTCCTTCTAGCCATTCTATTTGCAATTGTTGCTATGCTAAGCAAATCCTTGGCATGCAGCAATAGCAGGCTAGCTACTTCTCATTTGCTAGCTAGCCAACTAAAGCTAACACACAATCATATCAAGCAGCTCAAATGACAGCAAACTATGTACACTTTTGTTTGTTTACCTTTGTTTCTATTGTCATTTATTTGGATATCTATTATAATGATCCTGATAAATGAATTTGCCTGGATCAGAGAAGCTGTCTGCCTCTTCACCTTCATATTTGCAAGGTGGAGATCACACAAAAAACTAAACATTTCCCACAGGTCAGAGAGGCAGACGGCAAAGTTTGGAGAAACCCCAAATGTTGCAAACCAAATGCTAGTCTAATAGCATGGGGAAATATTGTCTAGACACTTTTTACTATGGGAGATTAAGTTTATAAATTGACTGGCTGGGGATGTGGGACAGTGGAAGCGAATAATTAAATCTAACAGAACTGTTCACAGGTATTACCTGAAGAATGCAGGGACTGTGGCGCTATAACTCCCCGCTATCACCAAATCAGCACCCAAACAACCAGTTTTATAATTACTACTTAGGCTTGCAACATGAAATAACCCTGTCCCTGACTAGTATCCTATCAGCTCTTTGTGTGTGTGTGACCATGACAGTGTTGCTGACACGGACTCAGTGGCTACTGTGTACTGTACACTAGCTCACTGTCTAAGCCATGCTTTAAGAGGTGTGTATGGGCGGAGTAGGTTAGCTCAGAGTGAGAGTGGCTATTGTACGAGGTTAACAGTCAAGGATAGGACAGGCATTAACGCAGTAGAGTACAGAGACAGTTAGCTAGCTGTCTTACTTCAACAGCCCAACCATGCATACCAACACAAATAGGTCTACACACACCCAAGCCTACCCAACAAACAGCTATTCATCAGAACTATGGGGAGCACACACCCACAGTGTAATTTACTACCTACTATTGTTGGCATTCTGCTGTCKCACATTACTAACACTTTAGGGCTGCTGGGAACCACACAATAGACTCCACACAAATACGCACAATATTGCCCAATGAGTCAAATATTAGCAGATGGATCATCAAACAACAGTTTATTTTAAATATATATATAGCTAGAGAGGAAATGGGAAAATTGACCGTTTCCAATCAACGAATCACTCATAATGGTGTGATGCATACGTCTGACACATTCACCTGGCAGATGGTCACTGTCAAGAAAGGTAGCTAGCGTCACCAAATCAATAACAGGAAATGATCACTATCTATGGGACTAACCGACTGTACAGTATTTTAGGATTTGTTCGATAAAGAACATCGGAATATAGTTTTAGGGCTAGGCGATCGAGCATAGTTTTAACTTGTTTAGTTCCTTTGTCTCTTTTGGGCAGCACTAGAAAAACTCTTGTTTAGAATAAATACATGCAGGTGTGAAATACAAAATGTTAGCTACTTACCCAAAATATGATGTTAAATCCAAACAAGAAGTATTTGACACTGCAGCTCACTTCGGCTCCTTTAAAATGCTGCCGTTTTTGACTGCTAACGTTGCTCATCCTGTAAACGTCGAGGCTAGCTAGCTAGCTAACAATGTAGACGCCACTGGTTAGTTAGCTTGTTAGCTAACCTACAATCACGGCAATGACAAACTAACTACTACTTGTGTAACACACAAGCTAGCTATCTCCATAAAACAACTTGGGGGGAAAATCAGCTAACTAGCTAGCTAGCCAGCCAGCCAAATCACAAATACATCGCCGGCTAGCTAGTTAGCTGGAGTTAGCTTACTAGCTAACAACAGATCCAAAAGCACTTTGGATGTGTAAACTAAATATACATTCATCTGCGGTTCAACGTACAACGCTACTCTCCGTAACTAAACATATAGTTGAAAGCTAAATCCAAATAATTGTTGTTTTGTTGATGATATATAGTCGATTTCTCCCGTTCATAGCATTTGGTTGTTTTGCATTTGACCTTTCTTGTTGACAACAACCCTCGCTGTCATATGAACTGAGCTGAGGAAACCCATCTAGCTAAGTTTTTTTCTAGAGCGACCTGCAGTGGAATTATTCGTGAACAGCACTGCTGTACTTCTTTTTCCTGGTGCAGTACAAAGACCAAACATGACAATGGTGAATGATGAACACACCCTCTGAAAACGATTTAGCTATTTGTACAACATAAATAACGTTACATACGTACCAAGTAAGAGGCACTGGCAATTCTTGCATTTGTTATTTGACAGTTTAAAATGTACAACTACTACACTAAAACTAAAATTAAGCAATACTGAATAAGACAAAATGTGCAGCAATTAACAACTTTAAATGTATGGGGGGGGGGATTGTGCTGTGGCTGTGGGTCTATCAGTGATAGTCTGGCTAACACTTAACTCTCCAAATCCTCCTGACGTCAGAGTCTGGAAGGAATGGCTCTTTGACGTTGTCAGCACAATGCATCTATAATGAAGGGGGATGTGATTTTACGGCTTGGCTCTCTGTGTCTATTCTCACTCAAACACCCACAAGCACAGCCAAACACAGCCCCCGCTTCCATAACAACGGTTGGATTTTTTTTAAATCCCCCCCCAAATATGTATTTGATTTGAAACACCAAGGCTCAACCCATGAGGGAAAGAAAACATTTGAGAGAATCAATCAAACCCGTCGATCAATATCTGAGCGATGATTGCATTTAACAAATGGCCTCCATTCCAGACCAGTGTGTCACAGCTTTCCCAGTGCTGTGAGTCACTGTGGGTTGCTTCAGCCAGGCTACATCAGTGATTCCTGACCTGACCAGATCTGACCTGTGTTGTACTGCAACCTGGTGTTATGGTAGATTACTACAGGTGAAGATACTGGACATTAAAACTCCCCCTCTTTAGTCCTACAGATGGCAGTCTATGCATGTCTGTAAATCACTCAATTATGATAATTCCAATAATTCTCRTCCTTCATTTACATGTGTATAGCTGCCCAATATGTAGGCTACATCAAATCAGATTTCCATAAGTCAGTATCCCCAAAATGATGTGTAGCTACTGTCTGGCTATGTTCTCATGACAAAATGAGTTATTAAAATAGATACAGCAATACTCTAAGATTGCCTGAGGTTAACTTTGGACTCCCGGAGTGGCACAGTGGTCTAAGGCACTGCATCTCAGTGCTAGAGGCATCACTACAGACACCCTGGTTGGAATCCAGTCTTTATCACAACCGGCTGTGATTGGGAGTCCCATAGGGTGGTGCACAATTGTCCGGGTCATTGTAAATAAGAATTTGTTCTTAAAAATGTACTACATAGTTCTTGAAATGTGAATAAAATCAGTGGATGTTTAACTCTAGAATCAATATAGTTTGTCCTCACTAGCTGGCTGTGTGAATGACAGATTTCCCTCATGAATACATTCATCTTGTGAGATGGAGAGAACTGCGTCTCAAATGACACTCTCTATTCCCTATATAGTGCACTGCTTTTGACCAGAAACCTATGAGTCGTGGTCAAAAGTAGTGCACTATTTAGGGAATAGGGTTCCATTTAAGATGCAGAAAGAGTATCTCTTATAGACACCAGTGAGATGGCTGAAGGGGCTCAGAAAGCCCAGAGGTCTGCCTGACAGACTTGTGTTTGCTTGTTAGCTGCTATCTGTATTGATTTTCTCTTGGTGGCTGCTGGTGTGCTGCATTAAATGATTCTGAGTTAGTATGTCGTCATAGTCCTTTTCCCCTATCATATACTATAAAAGACTATGAGCATGGATAAGAACCATGGTAACTGTGTAGCATTATGGATCGTGACAGAACACCATGAATTTAGGTATTCCCAGATTAGCCTGTTCAAAATCTACATAGTCTTCTTCCTGTTGTAATATCCCAGATTAGCCTCTACGACATCTACATAGGCCCTTCCTACTGTTGTAATATCCCAGATTAGCCTCTACAACATCTACGTAGGCCCTTCCTACTGTTGTAATATCCCAGATTAGCCTCTACGACATCTACATAGGCCCTTCCTACTGTTGTAATATCCCAGATTAGCCTCTACAACATCTACATAGGCCCTTCCTACTGTTGTAATATCCCAGATTAGCCTCTACAACATCTACGTAGGCCCTTCCTACTGTTGTAATATCCCAGATTAGCCTCTACGACATCTTACGTAGGCCCTTCCTACTGTTGTAATATCCCAGATTAGCCTCTACGACATCTACGTAGGCCTTCCTACTGTTGTAATTCCCAGATTAGCCTCTACGACATATACGTAGGCCCTTCCTGTTGTAATGTAACTGAAGTGTTTAGGGAGCTGAAGTGGAAGAGACAGAGATACAGAGACCACATACAACATTGATATAATTAGTGTCAGCACTTTTATTTTGTTTTGTGTTCCGTTGTTTAAAATAACACAGAATTAAGGAGGGGTACATGAGACCTATTGTTGATACACAGACACACACACACAACATCATTGGTTGATAGTCATATTACCAAATCTGTGTCCCAAACTCAAGAAAATCTCCCCCTCTTGTTGTAATACATTCTGTTAAGAACTAATTGGGAACTAATTGGGACATAGCCAATCTGTGTTGATAGGCGGGGGAGACTCTCAGGGAGGGGGGGTTTACGCAAGGCTGAACAAACCCACAGTGGCTCCTGGGTTGATTGGCAGGGGGTTTTACTCAAGGCTGAAACAAACCCAAAGTGGCTCCTGTGTGGATTGGCAGGGGGAGACACTCAGGGGAGGGGGGGGGGGGACTCTCAGGGGAGGGGGTTTACTCAAGGCTGAAACAAACCCACAGTGGCTGCATCAGCAATGCCCCCATAGCTTTCTATTGTTTTGTTGACAAATTGTTGATTGCTTCCGTTCGTAGCATTTGGACATTTTTTGCATTTGACCTTTCCTGTTGTTCTGAATGTTCTGACAACAACCTTCGCTGTCACACGGAAAACCAAGTAGCTAAATGTGTTTACTCTGAATAGGATGCCATTTAAGACACATACATGCCAGTGAGAAGATTATTCCTGCTTACCCAAGGTGCCAAGTCACCATCATACCAGCTGTCCCTGTCAGTCAGAGATTCAACACATCAGGGTCATATTCATTAGGGCACACTGTAGCAAAATGCTGTGCAATGGAAAACAAAATCCTTATTGGACAAGCTCAGGTAGTCCCTTCCTGTTTCAGTCCTTTTTTCTTCCGTTTGGTGTCTAATGAATACAGCCCACATGTGACTAGTCAGTAATCTGCTGATGCAGCGGTCACATAGAGTCCTATGTGTTTAGGGGACAAGGATAGAACCACTCCTGTATTTCCTGTGGTTCTGTTCTGTTTGTGATCCGCTACGGGGCCGGAGGGAGAGATGTGGAATGACGTCGGTGGCCTTGGTGACCCCCCCCCCCCCGCCTTGAAATACAATGCCTCCAGAGGGTTGAAGTGCAACATTTACATTTACTGATAATTGTTTTTTAACTGTATAACATAAACAGGCTATTATATTGTGTTACTATGACAATTATGGAGAACGGTGTGGTTTCTTTGTGAATGACACCTGTTTCAGCCAATCAAAGTCAGTCCAATACTGTGTGCCAATAGGAATAATGGAATGAAACAAAGAAGTGCAAAATCAAGTGAAACTTGATCAAATACAAAAATCTAAAGCAAACTGAAATGTGCATTTAGAGTATTGTATGTGGAATACAGGGCCTTAAGAGCAAGAGTTTGGTCATTGAAACAAAAACCTACTCTTATCGTTCGATCCCAACCTAACATCTGACTGCAAACATTCTCTCAACCATCTCTTGTGGAATGCCTTTTGTTTTTATTCGTCTTTCCTATTGGCTACCTTGATCGTTGTGGTACACACAGATGTTTGTCCCTACAACATTAGTGACAACAAAACCTTGGTTTCCTATAGATCTCTCAGAATGTAGTATTTCTACATACTGTATTTGTTGTCCCCAGCCATTGTTAGTATGTTGTCGGTGCCCGGACAGTAGACATATCAGTTTTAGAAACCATAACATTGTGTCCCCTTGGTTAACATATACTGTAAACCTACACAAACTTCCTCTTTGTCTGTCTCTGTCTCTCTTCTACCTGCCAATCTGTACATTCATTTGAAACAAAGCAGTACATAAAACAACATACAGTAACTGTATATACAGTATATAGAGGGGATAGATGCATTATTGCACTGCGATAGGTAAAGACTGCATAAGACGTTTTGTTGTTTCCCTGATCACTAAAAGGATGTACTGTAGTGTACGTTTGTTGTTTCCCTGATCACTAAAAAGGATGTTCTGTAGTGTACGTTTGTTGTTTCCTTGTTCACTAAAAAGGATGTACTGTAGTGTACGTTTGTTGTTTCCCTGTTCACTAAAAAGGATGTACTATAGTGTACGTTTGTTGTTTCCCTGTTCACTAAAAAGGATGTTCTGTAGTGTACGTTTGTTTCCCTGATCACTAAAAAGGATATACTGTACTGTAGTGTATGTTTTTTTTGGCCATTTGTGATGCTATCAATACCACAATAACGCCAATGTTTCTTGATTCTTTGCATAGTAAGGTTATGGAATGGTAGAGAAACTACAATGTAACCAGAACCACATCTATAAAATGTCAATGTAAATATATGTCTCTGACTGTACCCATTCTATCTCTATGTACTCATTCAGAGGGAAGAGTATAGTCCCATCTTTTGTTTTCATAATCTACTAAATATCATGCCAACGTTCAAAGGGATTTCTTGATGAAAGCATAGTCCAGTAAGCTGTAATATTATATTACAAAACTCCTATACCTGCCTCCCTGTAGACACTACTACTACGGTACTGAAACTGACCCATCAATACTCTCTGTCTATATCCCAAATGACACCCTATTCCCTATATAGTGCACTACTTTTTGACTAGGTTCCATAATGCTCGGGTCAAAAGTAGTGCACTATATACTGTAGAGAATAGGGTGCCATTTTGAATTACAGTCTCTCTCTCCACAGTTTGACCTGTGTCAGACCTGCAAAACATCATGTCAACCTATGGTTTAACTGCATTCCTGTCTACTCCAATGTATACCCAGCAATATTAAAACATATACAGTATATATATATATATATATATATATATATATATATATATATATATATATATATATATATATATATATATATATATATATATGAAATAACTGCAAAGGGTCTCTATATAACATCACATTATCTCTGTTTTATGTGGGGGGGGGAAAGTGTATCACTCTTTTTAAAACATTTTATCTTTCCACATATTGTTTTTTGTTTTTTTTTCTTTCTCTTTGTTTTTTTTTTTTTGGGGGGGGGGGGGTGGTACAAATTTAGAAAAAACTATTATTTAGAGTAAACATAAGTAAGCTCCTGTAATAATTGTATTTTTCAATGGAACTTTTGTCGTAGTCAAATGCAAGTAAGCTAGTTTTACATTTCAGCAATTCCTGAATACAATACATTTCGTTTTTTTCAATGACAAGATCCAAATATAAAGTTGTAGACAAGTCGCTTTTGATTTTAGAATCCTCTTCAATTTCCTTTTTTTTGTGAAATAAATGTATAACGTATTTTTATAAGACGTAAGAATGAGAGGCAGAGGCAACAGTGAATTCCCTTCAATCTCCTCTCGGTAATCCCACTGTTGAGCTAGCTCTGAGCGTGATGGTCCTGGACTCTTCTATAGACAGCCAGACAAATCAGTGGGTTTTAGTGAACTTTACAATCACCAGACAGGTTGCTTCTATGTCCCAGCTGCGTTGTAAGGGCATCAGGTTATTTACTGTGTGGTCACCATTATTGTCCCTTACTCCTGGATGCTCCAAAGCAACAAACACACAAGATCAGTTCCTTTCAAAGTCCTTTCCATATCTCACCTGAGGCAAGCGCTGTGCCCTCCATCTTAGATGCTCCTATACGTCAATGAAATTAAGATTTACCCATAACCCACCAGTCCCTTTATCAATGTACTCTCTGGGTTTTCTTCTTCTCTTATTGGGTAAGCTCAATGGTCCTTTCTCCTGACCCTCTCTCCCCGGCTCCCCCTATAGGTCGGTGCCAAAACTACCCCTCTTCACCCTCAGGCTGCCGCCCCAGCCCCGGGGACTGGTGTTGTGGGTACGCTGCAGTCCTGGAGACCTCAGCCCAGAGTCCTCCGACTCCACCGAAGCATCCGAGTCAGTGAGGGACCTGGTGTTGTAGAGCCTTACTGGGGACCGGATCACCCCTGTAGGGGTAGGAGGTGGGCTGGCGAAGGGGGGGGACTGGCACCCCATGGCCCTGGACTGGTAGGGGCTGAAGGGGGGTTTGGAGCTGCTGTGGTGGTGCTGCTGGTCATAGCCCTGGTGGTGCTGGTGGGTGATGTTGTCACCTAGTGGGGAGATTGGGAGGTTGTGGCCGCTCAGAGCACCTGGGGACGGGCTGTTTTTACGTTTGGCGGCGTTGATGATGTTCTTGGCTAACAGGCGATGGTTTGCCTTGGAGTTGTTGGGGCTTGGGCTGACYATGGGAGACTGGCATCTGGAACCCCAGGGAGGGGACAGGGGTGACGGGGAGAGAGGAGAGGTGATGGTGCCTTGGTGAGAGGGTCTGGAAGAGGAAGAGTTGGAGATGGTGGTGGAGAAAGGCTTGGTTGTCTGGTTGATGTTAGGGGATTGACAGCGGGACCCCCAGGGAGATACAGGCGATATAGGTGAGGTGGTAGTGGATGGTTTAGGCCTGGATAAAGAGGCTGTGGAGAAGGGTTTGGTGGTCTGGTTGACCACCGTGGGTGACTTGCACCTCGTCTCCCAGGGTAGGGAGGCAGGGGAGATGGCTGTCGCCTGGTGGAGGGGCCTGGAAGTGGGGGGGCCCTCTGGGCTGCTGAACCGCCGGGTGAACTGGGGTGTCCTGGTGGGGGGGGTCTGGGTGGTGGGGGTGGTGGGGGTCGGGGTCGGAGGGGACTCCTTCCTCATCTGTGGAGAGAGATTAAAAGTACAGAGACATGAATGTAAGACACCGTGATAATGTTAATCTATGGTAAAGAGACATGAATGTGAGACACCATGATAATGTTAATCTAGGGTAAAGAGACATGAATGTGAGACACCATGATAATGTTAATCTATGGTAAAGAGACATGAATGTAAAACCACATGATAATGTTAATCTATGGTAAAGAGACATGAATGTGAGACCAGTGATAATGTTAATCTAGGGTAAAGAGACATGAATGTGAGACACCTGTGATGTTAATCTGGGTAAAGAGACATGAATGTAAGACAGTGATAATGTTAATCTAGGGTAAAGAGACATGAATGTAAGACACTGTGATAATGTTAATCTAGGGTAAAGAGACATGAATGTAAGACACTGTATAATGTTAATCTAGGGTAAAGAGACATGAATGTAAAGACACTGTTATAATGTTAATCTTAGGGTAAAGAGACATGAATGTAAGACACTGTGATAATGTTAATCTAGGGTAAAGAGACATTGAATGTAAGACACTGTGATAATGTTAATCTAGGGTAAAGAGACATGAATGTAAAACACTGTGATAATGTTAATCTAGGGTAAAGAGACATGAATGTAAGACACCATGATAATGTTAAATGAGGGAAGTTGTGTTTTTTGATTGACAGTGCTGTAAGAAGTGAAATCTGCAACAAAGACCAAACAAAACAGCACCGGTAGCACTTAGTGTATAGGCTACAGATTGGGGCGGCAGATGGCCTTGTGGTTAGAGCGTTGGACTAGTAACCCGGAAGGTTGCAAGATCGAATCCCCGAGCTGACAAGGTCAAAATCTGTCGTTCTCCCCCTGAACAAGGCAGTTAACCCACTGTTCCCCGGTAGGGCGCCATTGAAAATAAGAATTTGTTCTTAACTGACCTGCCTGGTTAAAAAAAGAATGACCTCTGGACGTTGTTGTATTTATTAATGATCCCCAGGGGGCCCAGCAACAGTAAAACAGTTAAATGGTGTTGTGCAGAGAAGCCTTTCACAAGAGTTCCTTGCACATACTGCAACATATGGTATACACACGTGGTGTATACAGTGATGTAAAAATACTTGAAAGTACTACTTAAATCATTTTTTGTGGTATCTGTACTTTACTTTGCTATTTATATTCTTGACAACTTTTACTTTTACTTCACTACATTCCTAAAGAAAATCATGTACTTTTTACTCCATACATTTTCCCTGACACCCAACAGTACTCGTTACATTTTGAATGGTTAGCCGGACAGCAAAATGGTCCAATTCACACACATCAAGATAACATCCCTGGTCATCCCTACTGCCTCTGATCTGACTCACTAAACAGAGAACATCCCTGGCCATCCCTACTGCCTCTGATCTGGCAGACTCACTAAACAGAGAACATCCCTGGTCATCCCTACTGACTCTGATCTGGAGGACTCACAAAACACAAATGCTCCGTTTGTAAATTATGTCTGAGTGTTGGAGCGTGCCCCTGGCTATCCGTGAATAAAAAAATCTAAATAAATTGTTCCATCTGGTTTACTTAATATAAGGAATTTTAAATTGTTTATACTTTTACTTTTGATGCTTAACTACATTTTAGCAGTATATTTAAAGTATATTTTAAAACCAAATACTTTTAGACTTTTACTCAAGTAGTATTTTACTGGGTGACTTTCACTTTTACTGGACTCATTTTCTATTAAGGATATCTTTACTTTTACTCAAGTATGACAATTGGGTACTTTTTCCACCACTGGGTGTATTTAAGGTAAAGATAGTGAACTGTCCATTTAAAACATTTGAATATATTGATCATGACCTAAAGAGGACTTTAGTTCTATTCATTCAGCTCACAAACGTGGCTACCTAACTGTTTTCAACAATGCTACATGGTTTCCTTGACAAGAAAACAACAAGTCGGGCTGAAAACAGACTGCATAGCAACCCGGACTATCAGCTCCAATCTGTGTGTGTGTGTGTGTGTGTGTGTGTGTGTGTGTGTGTGTGTGTGTGTGTGTGTGTGTGTGTGGGTGGTGGGTGTGTGTGTGTGTGTGTGTGTGTGTGTGTGTGTGTGTGTGTGTGAGAGCTCCCTTATTAACCAAACAGGACACCTGGTGTCCCTCTCACGTTACCGCAGTTTGGCCAAGCTGAGGTGACTAACCTTTATGGAGACCTGCTGTTCTCTAGGCTCCTAAAGAGCTTGGTAGGTCTGCTGTTCTCTAGACTCCTGAAGAGCGTGGCAGATATGCTGTTCTCTAGACTCCTGAAGAGTGTGGTACTGTAGGTCTGCTGTTCTCTAGACTCCCGAAGAGCCTGGTAGGTCTGCTGTTCTCTAGGCTCCTGAAGGGCCTGGTAGGTCTGCTGTTCTTTAGGCTCCTGAAGGGCCTGGTATGTCTGCTGTTCTCTAGACTCCTGAAGAGCTTGGTAGGTTTGCTGTTCTCTAGGCTCCTGAAGAGTGTGGTACTGTAGGTCTGCTGTTCTCTAGACTCCTGGAGAGTGTGGTACTGTAGGTCTGCTGTTCTCTAGACTCCTGGAGAGTGTGGTACTGTAGGTTTGCTGCTCTCTAGACTCCTGAAGAGCCTGGTAGGTCTGCTGTTCTCTAGACTCCTGAAGAGCTTGGCAGATATGCTGTTCTCAAGACTTATGTTGGCTTTGGTACTGTAGGTCTGCTTTTACAAAAGAGTTTCTTATCATGTTAAGCTCTCACAGGCTTGGCTGACACCCGGCAAAGACTCCTGGGGAGCTTCCTTTTCAGCTTGAACTAGTGTTGATCAGAATCAGAGTATGACACTGATCTACGGTCAGATTTGTACTTTTCAACCCCTACTGGTTATATGTAGTATTTGGCATGGGCAGGCTGATCCTAGATCTGTGCCTATTTTGCTCTAAGGACAACATGAACTTTGAGTAAATGTTATCAAGATTTGCTGTTACCCTGCCTAGGCTCTTCGGGAGCATTATTTTCCCCTTGAACCAGTGTAACTCTGAAGTTACCCCCTATACAAATCAAATTGAATCAAAGTTTATTGATCGCATATACAGTTTTGCTTATGTTATTGCCGGTGCAGCAAATTGCTTATGTTTCCAGCTCCAACAGTGCAGTAATATCTAGCAACATAATAACAATACACACATCATCCATACGTTTAAAAAGAAATATCAGAAAGAGCAACGTCAGAGTCCAGAATATAAATACATGTACAGTCCCTTGCAAACGTATTCATCCCCCTTGGCGTTTTTACTATTTTGTTGCATTACAACCTGTAATTTAAATGTATTTTTATTTGGATTTCATGTAATGGACATATACAAAATAGTCCAAATTGGTGAAGTAAAATGAAAAAAATAACTGCTTATGTATTCACCCCCTTTGCTATGAAGCCCCTAAATAAGATCTGGTGCAACCAATTACCTTCAGAAGTCATATAATTATAACTAATTATTTGCACACAGGTGGACTTTATTTAAGTGTCACATGATCGGTCACATGATCTCAGTATATATATATACACCTGTTCTGAAAGGCCCCAGAGTCTGCAACACCACTAAGCAAGGGGCACCACCAAGCAAGCGGCACCATGATGACCAAGGAGCTTTCCAAACAGGTCAGGGACAAAGTTGTGGAGAAGTACAGATCAGGGTTGGGTTATAAAAAAAAAAAAACAGAAACTTTGAACATCCCACGGAGCACCATTAAATCCATTATTGAAAAATGGAAAGAATATGGCAGCACAGCAAACCTGCCGAGAGAGGGCCGCCCACCAAAACTCACGGACCAGGCAAGGAGGGCATTAATCAGAGAGGCAACATAGAGACCAAAGATAACCCTGAAGGAGCTGCAAAGCTCCACAGCGGAGATTGGAGTATCTGTCCATAGGACCACTTTAAGCCATACGCTCCACAGAGCTGGGCTTCACGGAAGAGTGTCCAGAAAAAAAGCAATTGCTTAAAGAAAAAAATAAGCAACACACATTTGGTGTTCGCCAAAAGGTATGTGGGAGACTCCCCAAACATATGGAAGACATCTGGTCAGATGAGACAAAAATTTAGTTTTTTGGCCATCAATAAAAATGCTATGTCTGGCGCAAACCCAACACCTCTCATCACCCCCAAAACAACATCCCCACAGTGAAGCATGATGGTGGCAGCATCATCATGTGGGGATGTGTTTCATCGGCAGGGACTGGGAAACTGGTCAGAATTTAAGGAATGATGGATGCCGCTAAATACAGAAATGTTCAGTCTTCCAGGGATTTGAGAGTTGGACGGAGGTTCATCTTCCAGCAGAACAATGACCCTAACCATACTGCTAAAGCAACACTCGAGTGGTTTAAGGGGAAACATTTAAAAGTCTTGGAATGGCCTAGTCAAAGCCCAGACCTCAATCCAATTGAGAATCTGTGGTATGACTGAAAGATTGCTGTACACAAGAGGAACCCATCCAACTCGAAGGAGCTGGAGCAGTTTTGCCTTGAAGAATGGGCAAAAGTCCCAATGGCTAGATGTGCCAAGCTTATAGAGACATTCCCCAAGGGACTTGCAGCTGTAATTGCTGCAAAAGGTGGCTCTACAAAGTATTGACTTTGGGAGGGTGAATAGTTGTGCACGCTCAAGTTTTCTGTTTTTCTGTCATATTTCTTGGTTGTTTCACAATAAAAAATATTTTGCATTTTCAAAGTGGTAGGCCATGTTGTGTAAATCAAATGATACAAACACCCCAAAAATCTTTTTTAATTCCAGGTTGTAAGGCAACAAAATAGGAAAAATGCTAAGAGGGTGAATACTTTCGCAAGCCACTGTAGTTGAATGGTGTGTATAGACAGGATAAACTGATCTCTGGTCAGTTTTGACCGTTTGCGTTCTACTCCATCATGGTGAAGGTTAGGATTATGAAAGAGTAGGCTGATCCTAGATCTGTACCTAGGCCCTAAGGGTAACTCTTGCAGAAAGAGTGTGGCTTCCATCAATGTAATTGTCTGCATCATTTCCAATCACCCATATATTTTTTTGTAAATATATAAAATATATATTTTCCATTATTTTTCCCCTAACTCTACCACCCTCCCCTAATTGGAGTAAACTAATGGACAACACTTAGGCTTCTACTTCCAGCTTATACATACTACACTGAACKAAAATATAAACGCAACATGTAAAGTGTTGGTCTCATGTTTCATGAACTGATATAAAAGATCCCAGAAATGTTCTATATGCACAAAAAGCGTATTTCACTCACATTTTGTGCACAAATGTGTTTACATCCCTGTTGGTGAGCATTTCTCCTTTGTCAAGATAATCCATCCACCTGACAGGTGTGGCATATCAAGAAGCTGATTAAACAGCATGATCATTACACAGATGGCAAACAGCGTGTATTAGTGTGAGTTTGCTGATGTCAATGTTGTGAACAGAGTGCCCCATGATGGCGTTGGGGTTATGATATGGGCATTGCATTTTATTGATGGAAATTTGAATGCGCAGAGATACCGTGATGAGATCCTGAGGCCCATTGTTGTGCCATTCATCCACCGCCATCACCTCATGTTTCAGCATGATAATTTAGCATGATATTTACTCCATGTCGCAAGGATCTGTACACAACTTCTGGAAGCTGAAAATGTCCCAGTTCTTCCAAGGCCTGCA
Source organism: Salvelinus sp. IW2-2015 (assembly GCF_002910315.2). Lineage (NCBI taxonomy): Eukaryota > Metazoa > Chordata > Actinopteri > Salmoniformes > Salmonidae > Salvelinus > Salvelinus sp. IW2-2015. The sequence goes on from NW_019942697.1 coordinate 288,951, forward strand.
TACTCACCAGACATGTCACCCATTAAGCATGTTTGGGATGCTCTGGATCGATGTGTATGACAGCGTGTTCCAGTTCCCGCCAATATCGAGCAACTTCTCACAGCCATTGAAGAGGAGTGGGACAACATTCCACAGGCCACAATCAACAGCCTGATCAACTCTAAGTGAAGGAGATGTGTCGCGCTGCATGAGGCAAATGGTGGTCACACCAGATACGGACTGGTATTCTGATGCCCATAACTTTTTTTAAAGGACCAACAGAAATCTTTAGATTAAGGCCTAATGAATTGATTTCAATTGATTGATTCTCTTATATGAAATGTAACTCAGTAAAATCTTTGACATTTTTGCATATTACGTTTATATATTTCTTTCAGTGTATGTACATTTTACGGACACAGTATATTTTACATCAGTTATCTTTTGTGTGTTTTTAGTCCCATCCTTCAGCTCCACTCAACCCCTCCCATAGATCTCTGAACACCATCCAGTTTCTGATTTCTATTTGCCACGTATAGTTCCTCCTCTGTCATTTAGACTTCACATTAGTCTTTCTGTACAGCTGTTCATTTTACATTATTAATAGGGAAAGAATCCTTACAATTAACTTTGATTAGTGGAGACGGAGGAGACTGAAATGAAAACTTATGCTTAAAGTACTTTGCTTCCTCTTTCAAAACATTGTTTGATGAATCATGTGTGACTCTATTTGTAACACATTTCAGTAAAAAAAAAAATGGTAGTATTTCTATGTTGAAGATGTTTTTTATAAATTGGTGCATTTCCCCACATATTCCATCCATTACACTTGATATTCCTTGAATAAGGTCCTCCATTTCTTTTTGTTTTTCCTCTTAACTTACTCTGAGCCTCTATGGTAGAGTTTTATTACCATCTATCTGTACTGTTAGGCCCTCTATTTTCCTTTGTTAATATGAACTATTTTGACTGAAATTCATTGTTTTAAATATGAGGATTGAATTGCATGGCCTCTAAAGGCACATGTAAAAGTGTGCCATACAATAAGGGGATCTACTAACATATATCACATAACATATCCATCTATGTTATGTTATGTTGGAACAAATCTGTTATAAATTCCTCTGTCCTAGTTAAACACAAGTTGTCAACCAATAGGCTTTGTTTAAATGTCCAATATCATCGCCCATGTGAAAATTCTGTAAGAGTAATGTATATGCCAATTATTTGATGGTCTGACCTCATTCTATCGCCTATCAACACTTTTTTTAAACTTTGGGTGCCAGCGAGAATTAAATAAGAAAGTAGTCCAGACTACTAGCTTAACTGAGCGTCCACCATGTATATTTCACCAGGTCAGGCTAAGGGTAACTTATACCTGGAGCCTGGAGTGTTTTCATGCTAGACAAGAAAGGCCAATGGGTCATACCATTCTTTTGAAGGGGCCATGGGTAATACCATGTCTAATGCTTTAACTCTGGGGGGGGGGGCTTTTAAAAGCTAAGACCCTTCCTTCACAAGAAAACAGGTTGTGAATGCAGTGTATCACTCATACTGTACAGGGTTTCCATTACCTTCAGGGAGAATCTTTCAAAACTTTTACATCTTCTTAAAAAGGCTGATTGTCTGCTTTTGCATTGATGTTTGTATCTGTTGTGTACTCTGCCAGCTCTTTGACTGTTAAACTGGTTAGCCTTCAGGAATAAACATTCATTCTGTGTCTATTAACTCTTTCAAATGTTTTCCTGCAGAGATATACTTTGTTAAATGTACTATATGTTTCAGTAAAGTACGACGACAGAAAAGCCAGGGCAGCAAAAGAACCGGACGTTTAAGTACAATACAGGTAGATGAATGGAAAACAGCAGGATAGAAGAAAACAGAAGAAAATAAGGAAAGACTAGAAAGACAAAACAAAAGAAAGCAGGTCCCAGAAAACAGAAAGGATACAGCTTTAACAGGAGAGAAACAGAAAGCAGAAAGCTTTAACCAGGAGAGAAACAGAAAGCAGAAAGCTTTAACCAGGAGAGAAAACAGAAAGCAGAAAGCTTAACCAGGAGACAAACAGAAAGGATACAGCTTTAATCAGGAGAGAAACAGAAAGCAGAAAGCTTTAACCAGAGAGAAACAAGTTTTATAAATGCAGAAACAGTCCTACAGAAAATTGAAGTATAAGATACAGAAACTAATAGGAAAACAGAAATCAGTCCATCAAAGGAAGAGAACAAGAAACCAGATCATTGTTGTCAGCTAGCTGGTTTAGTGATCAACATGGTGAATCTAAAACCACTCTTGAGTTTATTTCATTCTATGTTGTTCTATGTATAAACCAGTCGAGTCGTAAAACCGTAGAAGTTAACATTACGTCAAATTGCATGCAGAAGTGCAGTGTGTACATACCTGACATCGATGGTCTCAGAGCCAGGCTCACAGGACGGTAGTAGTAGTAGTATATCATTTGGTAGTTCTCGAACTAAGCGCAGAGAAACTGAGAATCAGAAGTCTCGGCTATGTCCCAAATGGCACCCCATTCCCTATATAGTGCACTACTTTTGACCAGCGCCCTGTGGCCCTGGTCAAAGTAGTTACTATAAAGGGAATGGGTGCATTTTCAAACATCAGTCAGCTATATTAGAAACAGACACATTAAAGGAGTTACCTGTCTGATACTTTCATGTCTGTAAGCTCATTAAATTACAAATCATAGATCATAAAATAGACGCCAGAGCATCTGTTAAAGGGCTTTGTATCGCTCTGTCTCAAGTCTTTCTGGAGATGGGAAAAACAATGTAAAAAAAAAAAAAAAAAAGTGTGAACCCGATTTCTCCATCCCAAGTTATTTAGGAGCTGACAGAATTGCTTTTCCAAAGCTCAAGTGGTTTTTATATTTGGTACTATTTGGCAAATAGTTTGGCAAATGTACCAAATATTCCCCTGTTAACTGACAAATTAAATAATTTCCTTTGCATTTTTAGACTTGAATCTACAGCTATGTGATCTCTGGATCTATAGCATAGTGTTTGTTGATCTCTGATCTATAGGCATAGTGTTTGTTTGATCTCTGGATCTATAGCATAGTGCTTGTTGATCTCTGGATCTATAGCATAGTGCTTGTTGATCTCTGATCTATAGCATAGTGTTGTTGATCTCTGGATCTATAGCATAGTGCTTGTTGATCTCTGGATCTATAGCATAGTGTTTGTTGATCTCTGGATCTATAGCATAGTGCTTGTTGATCTCTGGATCTATAGCATAGTGCTTGTTGATCTCTGATCTATAGCATAGTGCTTGTTGATCTCTGGATCTATAGCATAGTGTTTGTTGATCTCTGATTATACATAGTGTTTGTTGATCTCTGATCTATAGCATAGTCTTGTATCTCTGGATCTATAGCATAGTGTTTGTTATCTCTGGATCTATAGCATAGTGTTTGTTGTCTCTGGATCTATAGCATAGTTGTTGATCTCTGATCTATAGCATAGATGTTTGTTGATCTCTGGATCTAATAGCATAGTGTTTGTTGATCTCTGGATCTATACATAGTGCCTTGTGATTCTGATCTATAGCCTAGTGCTTTGTTGATCTGTAGTCGTTGTCTGATCTATAGCATACAGCTCTTGTCAGTGCAAGAGACTGTTTTGTTTAATCCAACAGAAGCAGCAAAAATTCCAAACCCTGAAATCAACATTCCACAAGGAACTCCAACCAAATATTTGCGTTTTGGGTGTAGAAAAAATATTTATGTTGAGCTTTGTACTGTGAATAAACATCAACAGTGACGTCTAATCCTGTAGTATCTAGGTATCCAATAAATAGACTGTGTGTGTTTCCGTTGTCGTCTGTCGTGTCAATATAGTAAAATAAGGTTCTCCTGTCTGTCATCTGTTGTACTTTGTCGTGTTAACACAGTTCAGAGTAGAAACAGAGTACAAGCAGAGTAGAAACAGAGAGAAACAGAGTAGAAACAGAGTAGAACAGTAAAACAGAGTAGAAGCAGAGTAGAAACAGAGTAGAAACAGAGTAAAAATAGAAGCAGTGAAACAGAGTAGAAACAGAGTAAAGCAGGTAGAAGCAGAGTAGAAACGAAAAAGCAGAGTGAAACAGAGTAGAAGCAGTAAAGCAGAGTAGAAGCAGAGTAGAAACAGTAAAAGCAGAGTAGAAACAGAGTAGAAGCAGAGTAGAAAACAGAAGTAGAAACAGAGTAGAAACAGTAGAAACGAGTAGAAGCAGAAGTAGAAACAGAGTAGAAGCAGAGTAGACAGAGTAGAAGCAGAAAACAGTAGAAGAGAGTAGAACAGAGTAGAACAAGTAGAAACAGAGTAGAAGCAGAGTAGAAGCAGAGTAGAAACAGAGTAGAAACGAGTAGAAACAGAGTAGAAACAGAAGTAGTAGCAAGTAGAAACAGTAGAAGCAGTAGAAAAAGAGTAGAAACAGAGTAGAAGCAAGAGTAGAAACAGTAAAGCGATAGAAACAGAGTAGAAACAGAGTAAAGAGAGAAAACAGAGTAGAAGCAGAGTAGAAAGCAGAGTAGAAACGAGTAGAAGACAGAGTAGAACAGATAGAAGTAGAAACAGAGTAAAGCCAGAGTAGAACAGAGAAGCAGAGTGCAAAACAGAGTAGAAACAGAGTAGAAGCAGAGTAAAACAGTAAAGCAGAGTAGAAACAGAGTAGAAACAATAGAAGCAGAGTAAAAACAGAGTAAGCAGAGTAGAAGCAGAGTAGAAACAGTAGAAGCAGAGTAGAAAACAGAGTGAAAACAGAGTAAAGAACAGAGTAGAAACAGTAGAAGCAGAGTAGAAAACAAGTAGAAACAGAGTAGAAGACAGAGTAGAACAAGTAGAACGAACAGAGCAGAGTAGAAACAGAGTAGAAACAGAGTAGAACGAAGTAAACAGAGTGAACAGGAGTAAGAAACAGTAGAAACATAAAAAGCAGAAGTAGAAACAGAGTAAAACAGAGTAGAAAAAGTAGATAGCGTAGAAACAGAGTAGAAGCAGAGTAGAAACAGAGTAGAAACAGAGTAGAAACAGAGTAGAAACAGTAGAAACGAGTAAAACAGAGTAGAAACAGAGTTAGAAACAGATAGAAAGCAGAGTGAACGAGTAAAATCAGAGTAGAACAGAGAAAACAGAGTAGAAACAGAGTAGAAGCAAGTAAACAGAGTAGAAACAGTAGAGAGCAGAGTAGAGCAGAGTAAGAACAGTAAAGCAGAGTAGAAACAGAGTAGAAACAGTAGAAACAGAGTAGAACGTAGAGATCAGAGTAGAAGCAGAGTAGAAACAGTAAAACAGGTAGAAACAGAGTAGAAACAGAGTAGAAACAGAAGAGAAAGCGAGTAAAAGCAGAGTAGAAACAGTAAAACAAGTAGAAGCAGATAGAAAAGATAGAGAACATAAAGCAGAGTAGAAACAGAGTAGAACAGAGTATGAAACAAGTAGAAACAGTAAAAGCAGAGTAGAAGATAACAGGTAGAACAGTAGAACAGAAAGAGTAGAAACAGTAAGCAGAGTAGAAGCAGAGTAGAAGCAGAGTAAAGCAGAGTAAAACAGAGTAGTAGAAACAGAGTAGAAACAAGTAAAAAGCAGAGTAGAAACAAGAAAGCAGAGTAAGAACAGAGTAAAAGACAGAGTAGAAAGCAGAGTAGAAGCAGAGTAGAAAGCAAGTAGAAACAGAGTAGAAACAAGTAAGAACAGAGTAGAAACAGAGTAGAAACAGAGTAGAAACAGTAGAAACAAGTAGAAACAGATTAGAAACAGGTAGAAACAGAAGTAGAAACAGTAGAAACAGAGGTAGAAACAAAAACAGTCAGAACCAGATAGAAAACAGAGTAGAAACAGAGTAGAGAAACAGGTAGAAACAAGTAAAGCAAGGTAGAAAAGATTAAAACAGAGTAGAAAAGCAGAGAAACAGTAGAAAACAGATGAAAACAGTAGAAACAGAGTAGAAACAGAGTAGAAACAGAGTAGAAACAGAGAAAACAGTAAACAGAGTAGAAACAGGTAAACGAAGTTAGAAGCAGATAGAAACATAGAAAACAGAGTAGAACAGAGAGAACAGAAACGAGTAGAAAAAGTAAAAGCAGTAAAACAAAGTAAACAGAACAGAGTAAACAGAGTAGAACGAGAAACAGAGTAGAAGCAAGTAGAAACAGTAGAAAAGTCACAGAGTACATCATATGTAGAAGAAGAAAGAAGGACCCTACACCTGGGTTCGATCCGCCCTCCTTGCAAGAAGGTGGGTCTGGGTCCTGGACGTCGACCGAGCGAGAGCCCACTCTCTCCGGAGAGAAGCAGGAGCAGGAGAGTATCCTGGGGTCCCTCGGCTGTGATCCCCGGTGTTGTGAGGAGTAATATCCAACTCCAATTCTCCTATGGGGCTGAATTGACGGGACATGTAGCCTGTAAACGGGCAGCTGTTGTATGTGTGACGAGTGGAGAGCGGAGGGCCTGCCTGGAGTAGGCCTCAGATGAGACCAGGGGTTTGGGTGGTGGAGGGGCCCCTCGGGGCAGAGCGCTCAGCAGGGTGCTGGTAGAGTCCTGGACTGGGTTGAAGATGAACAGGGAGGAGTTGAGCTGGTAGGGCTMGTGCCTGGAGAGGTCCATCTCTATCTTGGTGCAGCCGTWCTCCAGGGGTGGTTCCTCGGGGACCGGGGCCGGGGTTGGAGCCTGCTGGCTGGGCCTCCTGTTCGCGGGCTGAGGGGTCTGGAGGGTCCGTGTCAGCCTGGCGCTGAGGTCAGTGTTGTTAGCGATAGCTTTGACCCGGCCAGGCATATTAGATGGATAGATCCAAGACGGCGGCAGAGACGCGGTGGGAGACGGAGACCTCATCTGACCACCTCCACCACCGGAGACATTCTGGTTCTCCACTACGTACTTCTCCATCCTGGACTGGCGCTTAGCGAACAGCTCGGCCCCCTTCCCTGATGCGTTGGTCAGGGTCTGCTCTGGCTGGTGCTGCCCCCTGGGTTCCCTGGTCCTGGAGCTCTTGAGACAGGAGGACCACTCCGGCACGTTGGCAGCCTCCGCCTTCACCTCCTCCCTGGCTAGGAAGTTAGAGGCCTCGGCCCCCAGAGCCAGCAGCTCCTCCTCTGGGGCTGGGTCGGGAACGGAGCGGAGGCCGTGCTTCTTCCTGTCATCGTTCCCCTGGACCAGAGAGAGGAGTTCAGGGTTGGGTGCCATGACAGGCTTCTCCTTAAAGGTGAACATGGACTTCCTGGCTGTTGACGATCGTCTGATGGCCGCCGCCCCTTTCTCCAGAATGCCCGTTTTGATTGGCTGCTGCTGGTTCTGTTGACCAATAGGCTGAGGGGTGAAGGGGACAAAGGTGTTGGGTCTGGGGGAGGTTGGAGGAGGGATGTATTGGGTGACAAGAGGGTTGGGGGGTCGATATTGGGACACTGGGGCAGCTGTAGGAGGAGGGTTGTACTGGGGGGCGGGGGTAGACCTAGGGAACATGACGGTAGACTTGGGAGTAGGACTGGAGAGAGACTGAGAGGGAGGAGGAGGATGGATGGGGAAGGCTGGGAGAGGAGGCATGGAGCATGAAGCAAGAGGGGGAGGAGGGGAGAAGGCGACAGGGCGAGTGGCAGTGAAAGCAGGGAGAGGGGGAGTGGAGTAGGAGGGGGCTGGGAGTATGTTGTTATCCATGACAGGACTCCTGGCCTCTGGGGACTTAAGCTGTACGGTGGGCGGGGAGAAGAAGGGTCTGGCTGTCCGGTTGACGATGGTGGGGGTCTGTCTGGACAGGGACATAGAAACTCGCCCGCCATTTTGGATCTCTCCAGCAGAGCCCTGGGTGCTGTGGAAGCCATTACGGGTCTCAGAGGGAGCTGTGGGGTATGAGCCCCTATTCATCCCCACTTCCTCTCTGACTGTACCGGTGTTGTTGTCATTTACTGGTATAATCTCATCCTTCACTTCACCCTCAATATCCTCGTATATCTCCTCTCTTTCTCTCTCTCCACTCCTCTCTTCCTCCTCCTCTTCTCTCTCGTTCACCGGCTGGAAGTGTCTCTCTTGTATCACGTCCACTTCCTCGTAGATGTGCTCGTCGCCTGGGTCCTCCATGATGTCACTTCCTGTGACCTCACATCCAAAGGATGGCGACCAGAGTGTTGGTTTTGTCCCGCTGCTGTTCTTCCGGTTCAGTTGTCTGTCTGTCTCTGTCCCTTCACTAGGACCCTCCCTCTCCTCCTCCCATGTCAGGTTGTTGTTCCTGTTATCTCCGTCTCTCTCCTCTTCTCTCGTTCTTTCCCCGCAGCTCTCTAGCGTGAAGGCGTTGACCCTCTGCTTGCGGCGGTTGAAGAGCTGGACGCCGCGTGAATTGGAGCAGCCAGACGGGACGGTCAGCTGGGCCGCGATGATCTGTGACCTCACCCTCGCCTCCTTCAACTCCTTCTCTGATAGGCTGGCACTACGCGTCAGGTCTGGAGGGGGGGAAAGGAATGCAGGAAGAGAGAGAGAAGGAGTAACAGAGCGATAGAGGAGGGGGGAGAGAGAAATCAAGATGGTTATTTGATGATAGCAACAAAAGCTTGGACACATTAATTAAACTCATAACCCCAGAATAGCCATGTGTTCGTTTTCTAGTATTAGAGGGTAGCTAACTAACACCTATTATAGGAAACACCTCTGTTAAAAGTGTTGCCTCAAAAATGTGCTTAATGGGTAAGTCAATCTTAGATGTTAAGTCCCCTATTTGAGCGGTTCTGGACTGGTTTCAGTAGAGCTCKCGAGTGGCACAGTGGTCTAAGCCACTGCATCTCGGTGCTTGAGGRGTCACTACAGACACCCTGGTTCGATTCCAGGCTGTATCACAACTGGCTGTGATTGAGAGTCCCATGGGGCGGCGCACCATTGGCCCAGTGTCGTCCGGGTTTGGCCGTTGTAGGCCGTCATTGTAAATAAGAATTTGTTCTTAACTGACTTGCCTAGTTAAATAAAGGTTAAATGTAAAAACAAATGTTTTTTTTTTTAAATAGGTGCTTGTAAATATTCAAACTAATGTGAACCAACGAGGACAAAGTCTTAACAAGTTTGAGGAGGAATATACAGTGCCATAACAAAGTATTCCTTGACATATTCCACATTTAGTTGTGTTACAGCCTGAATTCATAATGAATTAAATATTATATTTTTATCACCCATCTACACACAATACCACATATTGTCAAAGTGAAAACATGTTTTTAGAATCTTTATTGAAAAATGAAATACAGAAATATTMAATTTACACAAGTATTCACAACCCTGAGTCAATACATGTTAGAATCACCTAAGGCAGCGATTACAGCTGTGAGTCTTTCTGGGTAAATCTCTAAGAGCTTTGCATACCTGGATTGTACAATATTTGCACATTATGCTTTTCAAAATTCTTCAAGCTCTGTCAAGTTGGTTGTTGATCATTGCTTGACAGCCATTTTCTAGTCTTGCCATAGATTTTCAAGACGATTTCAGTCAAAACTGTAACTAGGTCACTCAGGAACCTTTAATGTCATCTTGGTAAGCAACTCCAGTGTATATTTTGCCTTGTGTTATAGGTTATTGTCCTGCTAAAAGGTGAATTTAACCAGTGTTTGTTGGAAGCAGACTGAACCAGGTTTTACTCTAGAATTTTGCCTGTGCTTAGCTTTTTTTATCCTAAAAAAACTCCCTAGTCCTTGCCAATGACAGGCATACCCATAACATGATGCAGCCACCACCATGCTTGAAAAATATAAAGAGTGGTACTCAGTGATGTGTTGGAGTTGCCTCAAACATAACGCTTTGTATTCAGGACATAAAGTTAATTTATTTGCCTTTTTTTTCTTCCAGTTTTACCTTATGCATATTTTGGAATATTTTTAGTATGTACAGGCTTCCTTCTTTTCACTCTGTCATTTAGGTTTGTATTGTAGAGTAACTACAATCTATCCTCAGTTCTCCTATTACAGCCATGAAACTCTGTAACTTCTWTAAAATCCCCTGTGGCCTCATGGTGAAATCCCAGAGCAGTTTCCTTCCTCTCCGGCAACTGAGTTAGGCAGGACACCTGTATCTTTGTAGTGACTGGGTGTATTGATACACCATCCAAAGTGTAATTAATAACTTCATCATGCTCAAAGAGATATTCAATGTGTGCTTCTTTTTTTCTACCCATAATGCCCTTTTAGTGTAAGAACTGTTTGAAAAGACTGCCTAAGATTGCCTAAGACTGCCTAAGATTTCTGACTGTTTTGGTGGGATAGAGCTTTGGCCTTTCCATGGTGACATCACCATACTGTAAATGAGTTTATGGAACAATAAGAAAGAGTTCCAAACCTCTCTGCCAATAACAGCTAGTTTTAAAATGTACCCTCCCCTCTCAGACCATTCCCAGACAGTCCTAGCAAAATTATTACCTGAGAAATTGCTCTTTGCTAAGAAGCTATTCTTGCTTATTTTTGACAATTTCATTGAAATCAATTACAGTAAGGTACTTAATTTGTACCCACATTTTTTTTATTGAGATAAAAATGGCTGGATTGGAGACAAGGAGACAAGGTAAGGAGACAAGACTGTAACTACGAATTGGATACCACGAGACTGTAACTACCAATTGGATACCARGAGACTGTAACTACCAATTGGATACCACGAGACTGTAACTACCAACTGGATACCATGAAATTTGGGAGAAAAAGGGGGATGAAAAATATATTTTTTAAATAAATAAAATGTATCAATTGACCATTTSGGCAAACTCCTGGCAGACTTGATACAAATGATTATGCAGTAATGTAATTCTTCACTGGATCAGTCTGAAACTTTGGACTAACATCTGGTGGCCAAAATCTAAATTACACCTAGACTCCTATCTAAAAGTATGGCCTTTCTCTTGCATTTCAAAGATGATAAAAAAAATTAAAAATAAAACACAGCCAAAAAATCCTACAATGTGATTTTCTGGATTTTATTTTCTCATTTTGTTTGTCATAGTTGAAGTGTACCTATGATGAAAATTACAGGCCTCTCTCATCTTTTTACGTGGGAGAACTTGCACAATTGGTGGCTGACTAAATACTTTTTTGCCCCACTGTATATATATATTTTAGGTGAACATAAAACAAAAAAAGGGTAAGATCCTTAAGAGGTTCATGTGTTATATTCTCCTACATTCATTTCACATTTCCAAAAATGTAAAAGTGTTTCCTTTCAAATGGTATCAAGAATATGCATATCCTTGCTTCCGGTCCTGATCTACAGGCAGTTAGATTTGGGTATATCATTTTAGGTGATTTTTTTTTTTTTTAAAGGGTAAGATCCTTAAGAGGTTCATTTGTCCTCGACTTGTCCATGCTTAGCAATGGGGCAGACATTTCAGACACATCAGCTATTTTCTTTCAGTAATAAAATACATTGACTATGACGACTTGGCACTGTGGCTCAATTCTTTAGACAATGTGATTTTTTTTTTTTTTAAACAACAGTGTTTCTGTTGAAAATGGAGGCTTGGTTTTATTGTCTGAGGTTAAGCGCTCCGTTCAGAGCAGGAGAAAGAATTTTCTCTCTTCCATCTGGTCCCTCACCAAGCATTCCTCAGCAGCCCAGAACATTCCCTGTCAGCAACTCAGATTCCCTATTCCCTACATAGTGCACTACTTTTGACCAGAGTCCTATGTTGCACTAACTCAAGGAATGGGATAGGGAATAGGATTCTATTTGGGACTAAATCTCTGCCTCAGTCAGTTTATAATGTCTTCAAGGCTGTAGATCAACCCTTTATTAATCATAAATCATTACAGCCACAGCTCTATGTACCTCGTCATTTCAGCCACAGCTCTATGTACATCGCCATTTCAGCCACAGCTCTATGTACCTCTCCATTTCAGCCACAGCTCTATGTTCCTCTCCATTTCAGCCACAGCTCTATGTACCTCTCCATTTCAACCACAGCTCTATGTCCCTCTCCATTTCAGCCACAGCTCTATGTCCCTCTCCATTTCAGCCACAGCTCTATTACCTCTCATCACCAGTGTATCTGGGTTTAATAATTCTCTAAAATATATTTTGTATGCATCATATTGTATGCGTTCACTTTATGCTACTGTGTGTGTGTATGTGTGTGTGGTGTGTGTGTGTGTGTGTGTGTGTGGTGTGTGTGTGTGTCAGTGTGGTGTTGTGTGTGTGGTGTGTGTGTGTGAGTGTGTTGCTGGTGTGTGTGGTGTGTGGTGTGTGTGTGGTGTGTGTTGTGGTGTGTGTGTTTGTAAATTGCTGGATAGCAATCACAACAACTCCTCAGTGACCTTTGTAATTGTTAATCACGTATCTTCGCGTGGTGATGCATACCCGAATGACGGTTCTGTTTCCATCCTGAGATCCTGGTTTAGTAGGTGAAGACTTCCTACCTTGTGCTTCATGACTGTGATTCACTGGATACGATCCAGCTCTGGCTCTGTCAGACTAGAGGTCGACGATTCATCGGAATGGGCCGATTAATCTCGGGCGATTAAGTTTTTCATAACAATCGGAAATAATTTTTGGCGCCGATTTTGCGTTTTTTGGGGGGGGGGGGTTTGACAACCTTTATTTAATATTTATTTAACTAGGCGCAAGTAGTTAAGAAACATTCTTATTTTCATGACGGCTAGGAACGTTCTATCCTCGTTCAGGGGCAGAACGACAATTTTTTTTAACCTTGTCATCTCCCCCGTGGGGGATCGCAATCTTGCAACTTACAGTTAACTAGTCCAATCTTAACACCTGATTACATTGCACTCCACGAGGAGCCTGCCTGTTACGCGAATGCAGTAAGCTAAGGTAAATTGCTAGCTAGCATTAAACTTATCTTATAAAAAACAATCAATCATTGACTGCCATTGCTCCAATGTGTACTTAACCATAAACATCAATGCCTTTCTTAAAATCAATACACAAGTATATATTTTTAAACCTGCATATTTAGCTAAAATAAATCCAGGTTAGCAGGCAATATTAACCAGGTGAAATTGTGTCATTTCTCTTGCGTTCCTTGCACGCAGAGTCAGGGTATATGCAACAGTTTGGGCCGCCTGGCTCTTTGCGAACTAATTTGCCAGAATTTTATGTAATTATGACATAACATTGAAGGTTGTGCAATGTAACAGGAATATTTAGACTCATGGATGCCACCCGTTAGATAAAATACGGAACGGAATAAACGTTTTGTTTTCGAGGTGATAGTTTCCGGATTAGTCAAAGGTATATGGTTTAGAGAGAAATAATTCGTTTTAATTCCTGTAATAACTTGCGGCTGAACTTGAAAGGGGTTCCTTCGTTATTTTACCATTCATGTCTTCCATAGATAATGTCTTGATCTACTTCAAATAAGGTCGGTGTTTCATGCAGGCTTAAACCGCATCGACGTTTTGATACCCGTGTAAATCTCACTAGGATAAGGTAACGTTGGTCAACATATTTTCATAAATCCACTCTACAATTGTTTTTATCTTCGCTTATATTTAGCCAATATTGAGCAGAGCTACCTTGTCCTATGGATATCTACACAGTTATAAAATTGGCACGGTGGTGTAAGCCTACACGAAACACAGACCTTATTTTAAGTGAATCTAAAAAATATCCTATGGAATAAATGAAGGAACCGCTTTTCAGATTTTGCTAGAAGGTGTCATGGGAATTATGACTCGCACTTTGGTCGTCAATTCTTACCATGCCCATCATTAAAATAGGATTTCCTGCATATAGAAATTAAAGTTTTTGTTTTCAACATTCACCACAGGTAACTTAAACTCTATTTTTATTCAAACAGTTGAGAGTATTTGTCTCCTAAGCAGACTCTTCAGTATCATTGTCACTTCAGAGCTGTGTGTGTGTATCGGTATCGGCGTTGAAAAATCATAATCGGTCGACCTCTAGTCCAGACACCATCACCGGCTGTGATTCACTATTAAAACAACACCCCTGACACAGCTGGCACCGCAGCAAACCTTCAACCTCTCTCCACACCATGACCACCCAGACAGGCAAACCTTCAACCTGTCTCCACACCATGACCATCCAGACAGGTACTGTACATAAACTGATGGGAACCACAGTGTACGAGCCAATCACAATATCACCTAAAGCAGCCAACCAGCTAGCTCCAAACTCTGACCGGGTCACTTCCCAAATGACACCCTATCCCCTACCTATAGTGCACTGCTTTTGACCAGAGCCCTATGGAAAAGTAGTGCACTATATAGGGAATAGGGCACTATTTGGGACGCATATCTTTCCCAGTGTGTTCATATTAAAGGCAGATGTTCCTGGCTCTGAGTGGGTCTTACATTAAACTGCATGGCGATCCCTCCAAATACAGTTTACAGCCAGCCGACCAGACCAGGAATAATCTGCATCTGTGTTTATGATTTTACAGACTGAATCTGGACCTTAATTAAATTAAC
>NW_019942697.1:303425-308165 GCF_002910315.2 Salvelinus sp. IW2-2015
GAGAGGGCGTGAGGGAGACAGCAGGGGGGAGGCATGGAAAGCGGGCAGACAGACGAGATGAGAGGGCGATTTATGGAGACGGAGAACAGATGAGAGAGGGGGAGAGGGGCCGTGAGGGTAGATAAGAGGGGGGCCGTGGACAGGGAGACAGAGAGAGAGAGGGTTGTAGGAGAGGGAGACAGAGAGAGCAGATGAGGCGTGGGCCGTGAATGGAGACAGAGAGAGGAGAAGGGAGTAGGGAGAGGGAGACAGAGAGAGAGAGGGGCGTGAGGAGAACAAGTGGGGGAGCGGGACAGGAGCACCCACTAGAAGAAGTGTAGGAGAGAGAGAGGTGTAGAGGAGGGTGAGCGAGAGAGAGATGAGAAGGGGCGATGGAGAAGAGGAGACGAGGACGAGGAGAGGGGAGATACGAGAAGGGGAGGAGGGGGGAGGCGGGACAGAGGAGACGGTAGAAGAGAAGAGAGAGAGAGGGAGTAGGAGAGGGAGACAGAGAGAGAGGGGGCGTGAGGGAGACAGAGGGGGGAGGCGGGACAGGGAGACAGAGAGAAGAAAAGGGCAACCAGTGAATAACAAACACAACCCATATTTATGTTTATTTATTTTCCCTTTTGTACTTTAACTATTTGCACATGGTTACAACACTACATAATATGACATTTGAAATGTCTTTACTCTTTCTGAACTTCTGTGAGCTTAATGTTTAGTGTTCATTTTTTATTGTTTATTTAACTTGAGTTTATTATCTACTTCACTTGCTTTGGAAATGTAAACATATGTTTCCCATGCCAATAATGTCCTTGAATTMAATTGAAATTTAGAGAGGGTGCATGAGGAAGACAGAGAGTAGTGCACTATGTAGGGATAAAGTGCCATCAAGGATGCAGACCACTTATCAGGTGACTAGTTGCTAAAACATGCAAACAACCAATCATGAGCATTCTGTAATGACAACGAAATACTGACGACCAACATAGTTACCTTGGAAGATCATCTCCTGACATGTATTTTATGGAATGGTAGTACACTGAGTTATGTGTGTGCGTTACAATTCCGTAAATGGTCAGGATTAGGAATTGAATGACCTAGGCTACGTTATTAATATATTACCGCAAAACGTCTCCAAAGCAGAACTATGATGACTGACAACCATTTTTCCAACCGTTTCTGCCAAATTCTAAACCGTCACACGAGACTGTAGGCTACACTTCAGACAGAAATCGCAGATGCCATATGGCCATGAAATACCGTGGATTCAATTTTCAGTACATTAAATCATGCATGAATTAAACTGAGACGTTTAACCGATAAATTACAATATGGAAGAGTCCACTAAAACCTTATTTCACCACACAGACCTGAATAAATAAAGCGCACGCACATTTAAAGTTGAAAAAAAAACTTCTCCCTAAAGCTCTCAAAACCAAAGGAAACATTCAGTTTAGGGTGGAAAGACATTCACTGATAAATGTTCTGCTATATGAGGAAGTTACAAACTATCCCAGTCCTTTTTTTCAGTCGTTCCTTACCTTTTTAAAAAGTCAGAGCGCTCTTTAGTTGCCGTTCCACAAGCTTTTCCAATTTATCTGTATCCGCTTCCCCCCCACACACCCTTCTGCTGCTCTGCTCGACAGAGGATCGGATTTCSTATTCGTTGCAAAAGCTGCTGGTACCTACAGCGCACACAGCACAGGCTCAGCTCGCCTCCACCCAGTCCAGTCCACACAAACTGACTCACTTCACATTGACTGTGGCGCAGAGAGAGCGGTGAGTTTGTCTAGTTTCAGAGCTTGGATAGTGCCATCATAGAGATGAGTAGGCTACTGATTTCACATTTCCAAAGCAACCCTGTCTTTCAGATGGAATAAAGAAAACACTCAGGGTGAAACCAGAGAGATAAATACAGAAATCCCCTTGAATCCCCTACACCAGTGAGGTGTAGACATCATATGGGGGTTGATACAATGTGCCAAACTTTAACTTAGTTTTCAAATATAAAAACGTGATCAATGTGCGTAAATTTTGATTTATTTGTGTTTGTGGAGGGGAATAACTGAGTGCAGAAGACACATGACAAGTCATGTTAAATATCTACACGAATCCATATGCTACAGAAACATTTTTACATGAATCCTTATGCTACAGAAAAATTGAACTCTTCTCTCAAAATCATTCATTAACTGTGGAAAAAAATGATAATTTCAACTTCATTCCCTACCGACCATCCTGTAATGTCATCTGAATATGTAAAGGCTGACACTAGATCAGCCTCAGCTGTTTCTCTTTGAATTAGACCAGGTACCAGAGGAGGGTAGAGACCATGTTGAGTTAGACCAGGTACCAGAGGGTAGAGACCAAGGTTAGACGACCAGGTTGAATAGACCAGGTACGCAGGATGGTGAGAGACCTATGTTGTAGTTAGGACCAGGTATCCAGAAAGGGTAGGACCACTGTTGAGTTAGACGCGAGGTACCAGAGGCGTAGAGAACCATGTTGAGTTAGACCCAGGTCCAGAGGGTAGAGACCATGTTGAGTTTAGACTCAGGTACAGAGGAAAGGAGAGACATGTTGATTATAGACAGGTACCAGAGGAGGGTAGAGACCATGTTGAGTTAGACCAGGTAACCAAGAGAAGGGTAGAGACCCATGTTGGTTAGACCAGGTACCAGAGGAGGGTAGAGACCAGTGTTGGTTAGACCAGTACCTAGAGGAGGGTAAGAGCAGTGTTAAGTTAGAAACCAGGTACCAGAGGGTCAGAGACCATCGTGTTGAGTTAGACCAGGTACAGAGGAGGGTAGAGACCATGTTGAGTTGACCAGGTACCAGAGGAGTGAGTAGAGACCGTGTTCGAGTTAGACGAGGTACCAGAGGAGGGGTAAGTAGACCGCCTCTGAGTGTTGAGTTAGACAGTACCAGAGGAGGGTAAGACCGTGTTGAAGTTAGACAGGTACCAGAAGGAGGGTAAGAGACCTGTGTTGAAAGTTTAGACCAGAGTCCAGAGGAGGTAGAGAACATGTTGAGTTAGACAGGTACCAAGGAGGGTAAGAGACGTCGTTGAGTTAGACCAGGTACCAGAGAAGGGTAGAGACCTCGGTTTTGTAGAGGTCGTGAGTAGACCAAGGTACCAGAGAGGGTAGAGACCGTGTTGAGTTAGACCAGGGTACCAGAGGAAGGGTAGACGACCGTGTTGAGTTAGACCAGGTACCGAGGAGGGTAAGAGACCGCGTACAGATGTTTGAGTTAGACCAGGTACCAGAGGGGTAGAGACCGTTTGACAGTGGTGATTAGACAGGTACCAGAGGGTAGAACCGTTTGTAACAGAATGGTGAATTAGACCAGGTCCCAGAGGGTAGAGACTCGTTTGTACAGATGGTTGAATTTAGACCAGGTACCAGACGGAGAGACCGTTTGTACAGATGGTGAATTAGACCAGGTACCAGAGGGTAGAGACCGCTTTGTACAGATGGTGATTAGACACAAGGTACCAGAGGAGGGTAAAGACCGTTTTGTACAGATGGTGAATAGACCAGGTACCAGAGGTAGAGACGTTTGTACAGATGGTGAATTAGACCAGGTACCAGAGAGGGTAAAGACCGTTTGTACAGATGGTGAATTAGACCAGGTACCAGAGGGTAGAGACCGTTTGTACAGATGGTGATTAGACCAGGTACCAGAGGGTAAGACCTTTGTAAAGATGGTGAATTAGACAGGTACCAGAGGGTAGAGACCGTTTGAACAGATTGGTAATTAGACCAGGTACCAGAGGTAGAGACCGTTTGTACAGATGGTGAATTAGACCCAGGTACCAGAGAGGGTAGAGACCGTTTGTACAGATGTGAATTAGACCAGTGTACCAGAGGGTAGAGACCTGTTGTACAGATGGTGATTAGACCCAGGTACCGATGAGGGTAGAGACCGTTTGTACAGTAGGTGACATTAGATCAGGTACCAAGAGGGTAGGAGACCGTTTGTTACAGATGGTGAATTAGACCCAGGTACCAGAGGGTAGAAGACCTTTGTACAAGATGGTGAATTAGACAGTGTACCAGAGGGTAGAGACCGTTTTGTACAGATGGTATTAATAGACCAGGTACACGAGGGTAGAGACCGTTTGTACAGATGGTGAAACCTTAGACCAGTACCGAGAGAGTAGAGAGAGACCGTTTGTACAGATGGTCGAATAGTACGGTCATAGAAGGGGTTCTGTACAGATGTGGTGTATAGACCAGGTACCAGAGGTAAGAGACCTTTGTACAGATGGTGATTAGACCCAGGTACCAAGGTAGAGACCGTTTTGTACAGATGGTGAATTAGACGCAGGTACCGAGAGCGTAGAGACGTTTGTACACGATGGTGAGTTAGACCAGGTACCAGAGGGTAGAGACTTTGTACAGATGGTGAGTTAGACCAGGTACCAGAGGGTAGAGACCGTTTGTACAGATGGTGAATTAGACCAGGTACCAGAGGAGGGTAAGACCGTTTGTACAGGATGGTGAATTAACCACCAGTACCCAGAGGTAAAGACCGTTTGTACAGATGGTGAATGTAAGAGACCAGGAGTAGTCCAGAGGGTAGACCTTTGTACACAGATGGTGAATTAGAGACCAGGTACCAGAGGTAGAGGACCGTTGTACAGATGGTGAATTAGACCAGGTACCAGAGGGTAAAGACCGTTTGTTACAGATGGTGAATTAGACCAGTACCAGAGGGTAAAGACCGTTTGTACAGATGTGAATTAGACCA
>NW_019942697.1:308190-341930 GCF_002910315.2 Salvelinus sp. IW2-2015
AGACCAGGTACCAGAGGGTAAAGGACCGTTTGTACAGATGGTGAATTAGACCACGTACCAGAGGGTAGAGGACCGCTTTGTACAGATGGTGATTAGACCAGGTACCAGAGGGTAGAGACCGTGTACAGATGGTGAGGTTAGACCAGGTACCAGAGGGTAGAGACCGTTTGTACAGATGGTGAATTAGACCAGGTACCAGAGGAGGGTAAAGACCGTTTTGTACAGATGGTGAATTAGACCAGGTACCAGGGGAAAGACCGTTTTGTACAGATGGTGAATTAGACCAGGTACCAGAGAGGTAGAGACCGTTTTTACAGATGGTGAATTAGACCAGGTACCAGAGGGTAGAGACCGTTTGTACAGATGGTGATTAGACCAGGTACCAGAGGGTAAAGACCGTTTGTACAGATGGTGAATTAGACCAGGTACCAGAGGGTAAGACCGTTTGTACAGATGGTGAATTAGACCATAGGAAGATTCCTGTAGGGCCTTTTTCTCTCATGGTCTGCGAGGAGAGAGAGAGAGGGGATGTAGGGGGGAGCTGGCCTTCGTCCTCACATGCCTGCCTCTCTCTTCTCTCTCTCTTCTCGTCTTGTCTCTGCTCTTCTGTCTCTGTTTCTCTCTTCTCTGCTCTCTCTCTCTCTCTCTCTCTCTTCTTCTCTCTCTCTCTCTTTCTCTCTCCTCTCTGGCTCTCTCTCTCTCTCTCTCTCTCTCCTCTCTCTCTCTCTACTCTCCTCTCTCTCTCTCTCTCTCTCTCTCTCTCTCTCTCTCTCTCAATACAAACAGTACAAAAATAACACTAAACATTACACTCAAAAAAGTTCTAAAAGAATAAAGACATTTCAAATGTCATATCATGTCTATATACAGTGTTGTAATGATGTGCAAATTGTTAAAGTACAAAAGGGAAAATAAATAAACATAAATATGGGTTGTATTTACAATGGTGTTTTTTCTTCATTGGTTGCCCTTTTCTTGTGGCAACAGGTCACTTGCTGCTGTGATGGCACACTGTGGTATTTCACCCAATAGATATGGGAGTTTATCAAAATTTGATTTATTTTTCGAATTCCTTGTGGATCTGTGTATTCTGAGGGAAATATGTGTCTCTAATATGGTCATACATTTGGCAGGAGGTTGGGAAGTGCAGCTCAGTTTCCACCTCATTTTGTGGGCAGTGTGCACATAGCCTGTCTTCTCTTGAATACCAGGTCTGCCTTTCTCAATAGCAAGCCTATGCTCACTGAGTTTGTACATAGTCAAAGATTTCCTTAATTGTGGGTCAGTCACAGTGGTCAGGTATTCTGCCACTGTGTACTCTCTGTTTAGGGCCAAATAGCATTCTAGTCTGCTCGGTTTTTGTACATTTTTTCTAATGTGTCAAGTAATTATACTTTTGTTTTCTCGTGATTTGGTTGGGTCTAATTGTGTTGCTGTCCTGGGGCTCTGTGGGGTGTGTTTGTGTTTGTGTTTGTGAACAGAGACASAGGACCAGCTTACTTAGGGGACTCTTCTCCAGGTTAATTTCTCTGTAGGTGATGGCTTTGTCATGGAAGATTTGGGAATTGCTTCCTTTTAGATGGTTGTAGAATTTAAGGTCTCTTTTCTGGATTTTGATGATTAGCTGGTATCGGCCTATTTCTCCTCTGCATGCATTATTTGGTGTTTTATGTTGTACACAGAGGATGTTTTTGCAGAATTCTGCAGGCAGAGTCTCAATTTGGTGTTTGTCGCATTTTYTGAATTCTTGGTTGGTGAGCGGACCCCAGACCACACAACCATGAAGGGCAATGGGTTCTATAACTGATTCAAATATTTTTAGCCAGATCCTAATTGGGATGTGAAATGTTATGTTCCTTTTGATGGCATAGAAGGCCCTTCTTGCCTTGTCTCTTATATCATTCACAGCTTTGTGGAAGTTACCTGTGGCCCTGATTTTTAAGCTGAGGTATTTTTTGTTTTTGGGTGCTCTACGGCAACGGGGTCAAGATGGAATGTGTATTCGTGGTCCTGTCAACTGGACCATTTTTGGAACACCATTATTTTTAGCCCAGGTCTGACAGAATCTGTGCAGACGTTCTCGGTGCTGCTGTAGGCCCTCCTTGGTTGGGGACAGAAGCACCAGATCATCAGCAAACAGTAGACATTTGACTTCAGATTCTAGGAGGGTGAGGCCGGGGGCTGCAGACTGTTCTAGTGCCCTCGCCAATTCGTTGATATATATGTTGAAGAGGGTGGGGCTTAAGCTGCATCCCTGTCTCAACCCCTGGCCCTGCGGAAAGAAATTTGTGTTTTTTGCCAATTTAACCGCACACTTGTTTTTGTACATGGATTTTATAATGTCGTATGTTTTTCCCCCAACACCACTTCCCATCAATTTGTATAGCAGACCCTCATGACAAATTGAGTCAAAAGCTTTTTTWAAATCAACAAAGCATGAGAATACTTTTTCTTTGTTTTGGTTTGTTTGTTTTTCAGTTAGGATGTGCAGGGTGAACACGTGGTCTGTCGTACAGTAATTTGGTAAAAAGCCAATTTCACATTTGCTCAGTACATTGTTTTCGCTGAAGAAATGTACAAGTCTGCTGTTAATGATAATGCAGAGGATTTTCCCAAGGTGGCTGTTGACGCATATCCCACAGTAGTTATTGGGGTTCAATTTGTCTCCACTTTTGTGGATTGGGGTGATCAGTCCTTGGTTCCAAATATTGGGGAAGATGCCATAGCTGAGGATGATGTTAAAGTAAAGTATAGCCAATTGGAATTTGTGGTCTGTATATTTTATCATTTAATTTAGGATAACTTCAACACCACAGGCCTTTTTGCGTTGGAGGGTTTGTGTTTTGTCCTGTAGTTCATTCAATGTAAATGGAGAAGCCAGTGGGTTCTGATAGCCTTTAATAGTTGATTCTAAGATGTGTATTTGATCATGTATATGTTTTTGCTGTTTGTTCTTTGTTATAGAGCCAACAACAACCTTCATCAAACCATTTGTCATTGTTGTTAATTTTCTTAGGTTGTCTGCTTGACATTTTTAGATATGAATGGGAAGCTGAGAGGTCAAATATACTGTTTATATTTTCTAGTGTGGACCTTCACTATTACAGTGGAACATTTTGTCCAGGAAATTGTCTAGAAGGGATTGAATATGTTGTTGCCTAATTGTTTTTTGCTAGATTTCCACATTCCTTTCCTTCCATCTATAGCTTTTCTTAATATTATTCAGTTCCTTTGACTTTGATGCCTCATGATTGAGCATAGCTCTGTTCAAGTAGAGTGTCAGTGGACTGACTTTGAACGCTCTAAGAGACTCTGGGTTGAGGTCAGTGATAAAGTAGTCTACAGTACTACTGCCAAGAGATGAGCTATAGGTGTACCTACCAAAGGAGTCCCCTCGAAGCCTACCATTGTCTATGTACATACCCAGTGTCCGACAGAGCTGCAGGAGTTGTGATCTATTTATGTTGGTTATGTTGTCGTAGTTGTGTTAAGGGGGCATATGCGGGGGAGGGACTGCTATCACCTCCAGGTATGTGTTTGTCCCCCTGTGTGCTGAGGGTGTCAGGTTCTTGTCCAGTTCTGGCATTTAGGTCGCCACAGACCTAGTACATGTCCCTGGGCCTGGAAATTGTTGATCTCCCCCTCTAGGATGGAGAAGCTGTCATCGTTAAAGTATGGGGATTCTATTGGGGGGATTTAGGTAGCACACATAAGGACATTTGTCTCTTTTGAGATCATTTCCTTATTCATTTCTAGCCAGATGTAAAATGTTCCTGTTTTGACTAATATAATAGAGTGGGTTAGGTCTGCTCTATACCAAATTAGCATACCCCCTGAGTCTCTTCCCTGTTTCACACCTGGTAGTTTGGTGGATGGGACTAACCGCTCTCTGTAACCTAGAGGGCAACCAGTGGGTACGTCTCCTCTATACCATGTTTCTTGTAAGATGACAATGTCTGTATTTCCAATTTCTTTGATGAGGTCTGGGTTCCTGCTCTTTTGGCCAAAGGCAGATGACCTCAGACCTTGTATATTCCAGGATGAGATAGTAAAAGCTTTGTGTTCCATAGTGTCTAGTGTTGTTTTGGTGTGGTTTAGGCCCCGGACCATCACAGTAGATGTGAGCAGAATACGTTGAGCATCTGATACARAACTCTTAGGTCGCAGGATGAGGATTGGGTGGGTGTAATAGTGGGTGTTGGGCCTGTTGCCCTGCTCACGGCCTGGGAATATGTCCTGCTGTCATGTTGAGGTCCTTGGGGCGGGGCGCATGGGGTGGACAGAAGGGGCATAGGTCTGATATGGGCGGCCTATATAGGGTGTGACCAAGGTTTGCTTGATGTGGGTTCTCTCGGTGCAAATCGTTTTCAGGTCTGGGAGGGTGTCTCGCTAGTCTGGGCGGGGTATCCGTTGGGATTGCTGTCTTGTAGAGGTGGACCTGGTCGTAAAGGCTGTTCAAGTCCAGGGTGGAGTGGTGGGCCAGGTAGACATCAGGTTTTGAGGCACAGTCCCGGGAAATGRTTGCATTCACCCGCTGTATGGAGGCAGGGGGAAAATCTTTTTGTGGTAGCAGGGCAGAGATAACCACTTGTGCGTTGGGGAAAGTGGAAGAAGCTTTTTCAATCACTCCCTTGAGTGCTTTTGCCACCCTTTCTTGCTGGGCCCTTAAGTCATTTGTGCCCATGTTAATTATGATGTGGCTTGGGGCCCCTAGTCTGTCCTCTGACTCAATGATCAAGTTTGCAGATGACACAACAGTTGTAGGCCTGATTACCAACAATGACGAGACAGCCTACATGGAGGAGATGAGGGCCCTGACAGAGTGGTGCCAGGAAAATAACCTCTCCCTCAACGTCAACAAAATGAAGGAGCTGATTGTGGACTTCAGGAAACAGCAGAGAGAGCACTCCCCTATCCACATTGATGGGACCACAATGGAGAAGGTGAAAAGCTTCAAGTTCCTCGGCACACACATCACCGACGATCTGAAATGGTCGACCACACAGACGGTGTGGTGAAGAAGGTGCATCAGCGTCTCTTCAACATCAGGAGGCTGAAGAAATTTGACTTGGCCCCTAAGAACCTCACAAACTTTTACAGATGCACAATTGAGAGCATCCTGTCGGCCGGATAACCGCCTGGTATGGCAAATGCACTGCCCTCAATCGCAGCGCTCTCCAGAGGGTGGTGCGGTCTGCCCAACGCATCACCYGGGGCACACTGCCTGCCCTCCAGAACATCTACAGCACCCGATGGCACAGGAAGCCCAAAAAGATGATTAAAGACAACAACCACCCGAGCCACTGCCTGTTCACCCAGTACAGGTGCGTCAAAGCTTGTACGGAGACACTGAAAAACAGCTTCTATCTCATGGCCATCAGACTGTTAAATAGACATCACTAGCCGGCTACCACCCGGTTACTCATCCCTGTACCTTCGAGGCTGCTGCCCCATATACATAGACATGGAATCACTGGTCACTTTAATAATGTTTACATACTGCTTTACTCATCTCATATGTATATACTGTATTCTATTTACTGTATTTTAGTCAATGCCACTTCGACGTTGCTCAATCTAATATTTATATATGTTTTAAGTCCATCATTTTACCTTTACTTTTAAACACCCAGAAAAGGCTACTCTCCTTGATGTTATCTTCACAAATAATCTTGATAGGTATCAGTCTGGTGTTTTCTGTAATGGCCTTAGTGATCTCTGTTTTACAGCCTGTGTTCGTAATGGCTACTCAGTGAAACGACCTGTCCTGATTTGTCATAGACGCTTGCTAAAAAACTTTAATGAGCAAGCCGTCCTTCATGAACTGGCCTCTGTAAAATGGTATAGAATCAGCTTGATCCCCTCTCTCGAAGACGCTTGGACCTTCTTTTTTGATATTTTCAGTGGTATTGTTAACAAACACGCCCCCATAAAGAAAATGAGAATTAAAAACAGGTTCAGCCCCTGGTTRGACCGTGATCTMGCAGAGTTACTCCACCTCAAGAATTGCATTTGGCAAAAGGCTCGGCACACGCATACTCAGGCTGACTGGCTATCGTTCAGGKAAAMGAMAAATAAGTGCACTCAGGCTATCCGGAAGGCCAAAGTTAGTTACTTTAAGGAGCAGTTCTCTCTCTGTAGGTCTCACCCCAAGATGTTCTGGAAAACAGTTAAAGACCTGGAGCATAAACCCTCCTCCTCACAGCTGCTCATGTCCCTTATTGTTGATGATGTGGTTGTTACTGACATGAAGCACATGGCTGAGCTCTTTAATAATCACCACTTCATTAAGTCAGGATTCCTATTTGACTCAGCCATGCCTCCTTGCCCAACCAACATTTCCTCATCTCCCACCCCTTCTAATGRGACTATCCCCGATGCTTCTCCTTCTTTTTCCCCTGCCCCGCTACAAAGTTTCTCCCTGCAGGCGGTCACTGAGTCCGAGGTGCTAAAGGAGCTCCTMAAACTTGACCCRAAAAAAKKWRRMYGTCAGATGGTTTAGACCCMTTCTTCTTTAAGGTTGCTMCCCCTATCATCYCCAAGCCRATCTCTRTYACCTMTTTAACCTGTCTCTCCTRTCTGGGGAGGTTCCCATTSCTCGGAAGGCAGCCACAGTTCATCCTTTATTTAAAGGYGGAGATCAAGCTGATCCTAACTGTTATAGGCCTATTTGTATTTTTCCCTGTTTATCAAAAGTGTTGGAAAAACTTGTCAATAATCAACTGACTGCCTGTCTTGATGTCTATAGTATTCTCTCTGGTATGCAATCTGGTTTCTGCTCAGMTTATGGATGTGTCACTYCAACCTWAAAGGTCCTKAATGATGTCACCATTGCKCTTGATTCTATGCAATGTTGTTATTTTTATTGACTTGAACAAAGCTTTTGATACYGTYSACCATTCCATTCTTYTGYGCCGGCTAAGGASTATTGGTGTCTCTGAGGGGTCTTTGGCCTGGTTTGCTAATTGCCTCTCTCAAAGAGTGCAGTGTATAAAGTCAGAAAATCTGCTGTCTCAGCCACTACACCAAGGGAGTACCCCAAGGCTCAATCCTAGGCCCCAKACTCTTCTCAATTTACATCAACAACATAGCTCAGGCAGTAGGAAGCTCTCTCATCRYTTTATATACAGATGATACAGTCTTATACTCAGCTGGRCCCTCCCCGGATTTTGTGTTAAATGCTCTACAACAAAGCTTTCTTAGTGTCCAACAAGCTTTCTCTACCCTTAACCTTGTTCTGAACACATCCAAAACAAAGGTCATGTGGTTTGGTAAGAAGAATGCCCCTCTCCCCACAGGTGTGATTACTACCTCTGAGGGTTTAGAGCTTGAGGTAGTCACCTCATACAAGAACTTTGGAGTATGGCTAGACGGTACACAGTCCTTCTCTCAGCACATATCAAAGATGCAGGCTAAAGTTAAATCTAGACTTGCTTTCCTCTATTGTAATCGCTCCTCTTTCACCCCAGCTGCCAAACTAACCCTGATTCAGATGACCATCCTACCCATGCTAGGTTACGGAGACATAATTTATAGATCGACAGGTAAGGGTGCTATCGAGCGGCTAGATGTTCTTTACCCTTCGGCCATCAGATTTGCCACCAATGCTCCTTATAGGACACATCACTGGACTCTATGCTGCTATGTAAACCCACTGGTTGATGCATATTTATAAAACCCTCTTAGGCCTCACTCCCCTCTATCTGAGATATCTACTGCAGCCCTCATCCTCCACATACAACACCCGCTCTGCCAGTCACATTCTGTTAAAGGTCCCCAAAGCACACACATCCCGCGGTTCGCTCCTCTTTTCAGTTCGCTGCAGCTAGCGACTGGAATGAGCTGCAACAAACACTCAAACTGGACACTGGGAGGTGACTGCAGGACAGTTTGAAGAGGTGTAATCAGACTCATTCAGGATGTGGGAGTTGTCACAGAGCGAGATCCTTTCCTGCTGTTCTCTCTCTTTGATCCCTGAAAAGTCCTGCTGGAACTGCATGAGGATGCCCTGTACGATTACTGTCTGTCCCAGACTTGTACACGTTGACAGAGGTTGTTACAATTTCCTCAATGTCTAGTATTCTGAGTTTCCACCCTGGGCCAATATCCTCTCTCTTGACATAGGGGTAGTGTGCTCTTATAGCACTGTGCCATGCCAGGGGATGGTCTGTGTGGAAAATGATGTTGCTTACGTTCGCCCTCTTTGTAGCGGTCAGCGAATACTGTCCCGGGATTGTCTTTGAGGAGTTTGGGGTTTTTGTACTTATGAAACCCATGTTTAGGCTCAAGAATTTCCACACCTCTCACTTCAGACGTCAGCGCTAATTGAAGTTGCAGCCTGGTCAGTTCTGTCCTAGCAGCTTGGTAACTTTGTAGCCTTATTTATTAGACTTTATAGAACAAAATTACCTAGAGATTATTGTCTTTTACTTTTTGGCTTCAGAAGTAGGTTCAGACTGAATATTATTCACTCAGTTTTGTGTTGGATGGTATTTCCAGCTTCCGCTGTGTTTCTTCTGCAGGGTTTAGGTTTGTTAGAAGTTTTTTCTTGATTGTCCTCGGTAGTAATAGTCCATTCAGGTAATTTTGTCCAATATCAAGGTTTTAGGTATGACATTTTGATTTGATGTTGAAGTTAGTATCCTGTATAAGTTCTGGGCTCCCCTGCATGGAGGGACAAGAACTTCTGCTCTCCTCCAGCAGAGACACAACTTGGCCCTTGACAATGAGGCTCCCTCCTTTAGTCGTTACCTCAACTCTCACTCCGGTCTGACCTGAGTCTTTCGCTCTCTCAATTCAATTCAATAGGGCTTCCTTGGCATGAGAAACATAATGTCTTCCTCTTAGGGCTTCATTTGTCAAAAGTGCGTGCGCACAAAAACTACTTTCAACCTTGTGTGTGACAGTTTTCTCGCAAACGGTTGGTATTTATAAATGTTTGAACTTGACAGAAAAGTGTGCACATCTCCACGAGAATCTCAGACCATGCATACATACACACAACTTCAAGTGGGATCAATCTCAGACCATACATACATTCACACAACTTCAAGTGGGATCAATCTCAGACCATGCATACATACACACAACTTAAAGTGAGATCAATTGTATTGCAAGCGACTATTGGAATTTTGAGGGAAATGGAGGTGTTTGATGCATGGGAATTCTAATAATGGTCGGCCAATAAAAACAGAAGGTAGGCCTAATGTGAAAACAGATGTATTTGCCGTTGGGGAAGGAGATTGTATAGCAGCATATTGCCGGATATGTTTCTATTACTTTTATTATGAAGGACTAAATCATTATCATATTACAGGACATGTCTTTTATTATGAAGGACTGAATCATAATCATATTACAGGACATGTCTTTTATTATGAAGGACTGAATCATAATTCATATTACAGGACATGTCTTTTATTATGAAGGACTGAATCATAATCATATTACAGGACATGTCTTTTATTATGAAGGACTGAATCATAATCAATTACAGGACATGTTTTTTATTATGAAGGACTGAATCATAATCATATTACAGGACATGTCTTTATTTATGAAGGACTGATCATTATCATATTACAGGACATGTCTTTTATTATGAAGGACTGAATCATAATCATATTACAGGACATGTCTTTTATTATGAAGGACTAAATCATTATCACATTACAGGACATGTCTCTCCTTATCTGACATGACTGGTTTATCCCACTACACATAAAATATAGGCTACCATTTATCCATCCTCATTTAATAGCCAAACATGCTTGAAAGTAAATAAACCAGTAGCCCTATTTAATATATTTGACAGTATGGGTAGGCTACAGTATTGCTGTGTGATAGGAGCTCAGCGTCGAAGCCTATAACAAGGCAGGAGATAGAAACACAATCACTGATAAATAAAATATTCAACAACAATTAATATTTTCCATAGAGTGTGTGTCCTGCCCCTAGGCTCCCCACAACAGCATGAAATTATTGGATCTCAGCCCCGCTCTCAAATCCCAAATAGGTTATTCCAGCCCCACACTCAGACTATGACTCACCCCCGTCACCTCCGAATTAGGTACTTCAGCCCCGCTACCACATCCTCAGGACCTCCGCCTGCACCGATAAACGAATAGACAGCCGCTCTCCAAATGCCCGAAATAGGACTACAAAACCCCTCTCCTGACCGGATCTGGCTCGCACTCTCTCCACATCCGAAAACGAGATCAGCCCTCTTCCAATCCGAATATGGACCTCAGCCACTCTCCAACCCGAACTAGAACCTCAGCCTACTCTCCAATCGAAAGAGTCCAGCCCCTCATCCACCAATCGAATAGGAGCTCATGCCCCTTCTTCCCAATCCCGAATCAGACTAGCCTCCTAATCGAAAGGCAGCCCCTCCATTTCCGAACTAGGCCTCCAGCCCTTCTCCAAACCGAATAGGACTCAGCCCCGTCCCAAATGCCGAATAGGACTCAGCCCTCTCCAAAATCCGAATAGGACTCAGCCCCTCTCCAAATCCCAATAAGGAACTCAGCCCCTCTCCCAAATCCGAACTCAGTCCCTCTCCAATCCGAATAGGACTCAGCCCTCTCTCTCAAATCCGAATAGAGACTTCAGCCCCTCTCCAAATCCGAATAAGCCGCATACGCCCTCTCCTTCAAATCCAAGAATAGGACTCAGCCCCTCTCCAATCCCCATAGAACTCAAAGGACTCAGCCTCTCCAAATCCGAATAGACTCAGCCCTCTCAAACCGAAAATAGGACTCAGCCCTTCTCTAACTCCGAATAGGACTCAGCCCTCTCCAAATCCAAAGGCTGCAGCCCCCTCTCAAATCCGAATAGGACTCAGCCCTCTCCAAAGTCCCGAATAGGACCAGCTCCTTCCAAACGATAGCCGCCGTCAATCCAAGGGCTCAGCCCCTCTCCAAATCCCGCTAATAGGTTTACTCATGCCCTTCTCCAACACTCCCCGAATATCGAACCAGCCCTCTCCAATTCCGAACTCCAAGACGTCACCCTCCTCTTAAATCCGGAATCAGTGACTTAGCACCTCTCAAATCCGATATAGTCCCTCCAGCGCCCTCTCTCAAATCCGAATCAGCGACTCCACGCCCTCTCCAATAATCCACGAAATAGGACCTCAGCGGCCTCTCCAAAAGTCCCAAGGAAGGAACCAGCCCTCTCCTAAATCCGAATTATGATTCTAGTCCCCTCTCCAAATTCACGAATTAGGATCTCAGCCGTTTTCCCCTCAAATCCATCAGGCACTCAGCCCCTCTCCAAACCTCCGACATAGCCCTCACCGCTCCAATCCGATCACGCGACTCGCACGGCCTTCTCCAACATCCCGAATCGCGCCACCCAGCTCCTCTCCTCCCAACATACGCGAAGATAGGCCTCGCCCCTCCCAATCCGAAATAGGACTCAGCACCATCTCCAATCCGACAATAAGGACTACAAGCCCCTCTCCTCAAATCCGTAATAGGACTCAGAACCACTCACTTCAAATCCAATAGGTTACTGCAATACGACTGAGCGTCACAAAATCCTCTCTCAGTTCCGATGCACCTGTCAAATGGTCCCCCTAAAGACCCCCCGTATGCACAACCCTCCCCCCAAAGGTTCACCCCAACCAAGCGCCGGCCCGAAGAATGTTAGGCACCTTGTTCTACTCTGTTCCACCCCCCCCCCACCACAAACGCCCAACACTTGATTTCACACTTCGAGACTCGATCAACTGGACATCCTCCCAAATCCAAATAGAGGTGTTCCGTAACCTCTCATACCACCATACGGACTCTTAGCGCACAACATCCGAATAGGACCTCAAGCCTTCACGAATAAGGCCCAGTCCCTAATCCAAAAATGCCAAATAGCGCTACACGCCCCGCTCCACTCAATCGCGAATAGCTCAGTCACTACTCATTCCAAACTAGACTCTAGCCCTCTCCAATCCAAATAGGTACTACGAAGCCGCCGCTCTCAGAATTCCAAATTGGACTCAGCCCTCGCTCATCCGTCGGACTCAGCCCTCTCCTAAAATCCACACGACTCAGCCCCCTCTCCAACATCAATCTAGGACCTCCTTCTCCATCCAATAGGACTCCCAGCCCCTCTCCCACAGGAGGCCAAATGGAGGACCAGCCCCTCTCCCAACCTCCAATAGGACTCAGCCCTTCGGCCAACTCAAACCTAGGACTCCACGCCCTCCTCCACATCCGATATAACTCAGCACCCTCTCCCGAATCTCCAAAGGACTCAGCCCTCCTCCCAACCTCCAAATAGCGACGTAACCCGCCCCTCTTCATCATCCCGAAGTTAGGACTCAGCCCTTTTCTCCAAATATCCAAATAGGGACTCAGCCCCTCGCTCCAAACTCCGAATAGGACTCCAGCCTTCATACCAAATCCCCAACTGGACAAACCACAGTCTACTTAATTACACAACGGTTAAAAAATGCCGAGGATGCTATTCGCTTTAATGCTTTATCCTGTACTATTATTTATGGTTCTCTCTAAGTTCAGGTGAACTATAGAACTTATTGATTATGACTGCTCACTAACCATAGTACAATTGTTAAGACTCCCCATTAACCACCACGTTCTGTTTGTTGTTCCTCATTTACCCTGCAACCAACAACTGTGTCTAGTAAGGAGTCTGTAATTCCGTTCTACTGTTCTAGACGATCATAGGTTCGCTGCTTCACTCAGTGACTACGGCAGGCTAATCTTGTATCGCAGTTGTGATACAACACACACACAAAACACACACACACACACCACACACACACACAATGACCACACCCATCACACAACACACACACAACGCACACAGCACCACACGCACCACCCGTCTGTCTCTCGCCCATTCCAAGGTCACCGCCCCGACGATCTTATGAATACACCGCACAAGCCACAGACACCTTGGAACGGTGCTTACTACACTACACGACACAACACACCACATCACACCCAGGTTCCCCAAGGCCCACGCCCACCCACCCCCCCACATGACTTAACACACCACACTACATCACACCACACATTCACCAAACTGACCCACACGGGCATGGGGCCGGCACCCTAACACAATTCCATGGTCTTCCAAGCTCCCACCCACCACACAAACCACACCCAACACAAAAACACCTAATAGGTTCCCCTCAAGACAACCGCACACACACTACAGGCACGTATATCGACCACGACACTACCACACACACACACACCACACACCACACACACACACAACACCACACACCACACACACACCACACCACACCCAACACAACACCACACAACAAACGAAACAACCAACACCACAACACGCTCTCTGTACGGGGGTTTTCTCACGTTACTACTCTAAGGAGGTTTACAATGTTTTTCCTTCATCACTGACGTAGTTCACATCCCGCTCTAGTTATCACACAAGCAGACGACTCCTAACTAGCAGGATAATAAGATATATGCATCTGGAAAGTACTTGCCTTATGAAGTCTCAGCTCAGAGTCCATTATGGTCTGGACTGGTACTGATGTTGTATTGAAGTCTTCAGCTCCAGTCCTATTACGGGTACTGGACTGGTACTTGTGTAAGTGAAGTCATCAGCCTCAGTCCATACGTTCTGGAACTGTACTCGTGTATGATATCTCTCAGCTCCATCATACGGTCTGGACTTGGTTACTGTGTATGAAAGTCTCCCAGCTCCAGTCCATTACGGTCTGGAACTGGTACTGTGTTATGCGAATCTCTCAAGGCCCAGCCATTACGGCTGGGATATGGTACTACTGTATGAAGATCTCCAGCTCAGTCCATTACGGTTGCGGACTGGTTACCTGTGTATGAATCTCAGTCAGTCCATTATGGTCTGGACTTGTACTGTGTAACGAAAGTCTCAGCTTCAGTCCATTTATGGTCTGTACTGGTACTTGTTAGGTACTGTGTTATCCCAAACATCTCAACTCAGTCCATTACGGTCTGGCACGTACTGGATGTATGAAGTCTCAGCTCAGTCTCGTTAACGTACTGGACTGGGACTTGTGTTGAAGTCTTTTTCTGAGATTGCCCCTTATGGTTGGGATGCAGGATTTGACCTTTCCATCTCAGAGCAGTACCAGTTTCTGTACATGTGTTGTGTTGTGTGGTTGTCGTTCTGTCGTCGTGTGTCTGCCTTGTGCTGTGTATGTGTGTGTGTGTGTGTGTGCTGTGTGCCTGTGTGATGTGTAGTGGTGCTGTGTGTATGTCGGTTGGGGTGTGTCTGCTGTGTCATAGTGTCTGTGTTGTGTGTGTGGGTGTTGGATGTGTGTTGTGTGTGTGTTCGTGTGCTGGGTCTTTGTGTTGGGTCTCGTCGTGTGTATGGTGTCTCGCTGTCCTGTCGTTGTTGTGCTGTGTGTGTGTGGTCTGTGTCTGTGTGCTGTGTTCTTGTCTGTTCTGTGTCTGTGTCTGTGTCTGTGTCTGTGTCTGCCCTGTCTGTGTGCTGTGGTTGGAGTGATGTAAGTGTGTGTGTTGTGGATGTGGTGATGGTGTCTGCTGTCTCATGTCGAATCTGCATTTTCTTGGGTGTAAAACTTAGCAATGTGTTCTGTTCTGTGTACTGTCACCCCGTGTCTTGATTGTGTCAGTGCGCTGCCCATGAAAAGTTGCCCCATTGACTCGGAAAATAGTGAGCGTTTATGTGGCCTAAAGAACCCCTCACACACACGAGCGTCCGGTGTGTGCATTGCCCAGACGTTCAGGAGCCCATATGCGTTTTTATTTGCAAAAACTTGATACTTATACATAATCTCCAAAACTTTAAACACCATCTCTGACATAAATGGAATAGAATCTCCCAGAAGTATATCTCATGTCATTTGGTCAGCTGTGTGATCAGCTTCTGTGTTCATACGTGTTCAAAAAAATGGAGAGTTCCGACCTCCCGAGTGGCGCCGCGGTCTAAAGGCCGTGCATCGTAGGGCTAGAGGCGTCACTACAGACCCGGGTTCGATTCTGGGTGTTAAGAGCGTGGGTTTCGGTGGGTCATGTTTCAGAGGACACATGACTCGACCTTCGCCTTCCGATCCCGTTGGGAAGTTGCAGCGACAAGCGACAAGATCGAATTGGTGGAGGAAAAAGGTGGTACGTTTTTTTTTTAAATAATAATAATAAATTTGAAAAAATTGAGGGTTCCCGGAAAAATCTAACGTCTCTCACCCTCCGCAAAAGGAAATTCTCAGCCAATCTAACTACTGCATCTCAGAGTCCCATCAGTGTGCTTCCATCATGCTCCACATTCCCTTCTGCTGTTGCCCTGTGGCAGGTACCTAGAAGCCAACACCACGTAAATAGAATAAACCTCAAACTTACTGGTTTTTCGAGTCAGCTGATTGGTGGAGGTCGATGTCACCTGTTCCTTTGATCCCTTTGTAGTCCCGCCTCTCCGAAGATGCGTCGCTCTCTCTTTTGCCGGTGTCCGTGTTCCCGCCATGCCCCCCGTGAAGGGGCTTCCTCCCTCCACCTGGGCTCCAGCTTACCCCTCTCCTCACAGACATATGACCCCTCTCCGTCTCCATCTCTTTGCTGCTCTGCCGAAGGAGTTCTGGAGTTTCTCTGCTTCTCCTCTGGTTTGCTCCACGGTTTCTGTCTCTTCTTCTACCCAGACCGTCTGCAGCCCTCCCTGGCTTGGTCTGTATGTCAGTTTGAGGATCACCGTTTTGGTGGAGTGTTCAGAGTAAGGTCAGACAGTCCTGTTTTGGAGCGAGTGGAGAAGAAAAAAAGTGAATCACCAGTGGAGATAAGGAGAATCTTAGCTGTCCATGTTGCTTCTCCTGCTGCTGGGCACCTCTTCCCTCAGACTTTCTTTTCCTCCTTAAGGTTTCCCTTAGTCCTGTAGCTAGCTAGCTAGCGAGGAGGGAGGGTGACGGATGGGAGAAGTGTACTCAGGACCTACCAGAAACAGTATCAGGGATGTCCCAGTAGACTAAAGTAGGCTGGGAGCTCCACAGACACAAAGCTGGATCAGTTCCCATGGATCACAGCCAAGACGCTTTCACAATAACGATGTGCTCTACTTCAAATCTCCAGCTGAAAGGAGAAAGGCTGAGAAACCATCGAACTTTTCTATTTCTGTTTGTGTCTGTCTTCCCTCCCTCTAAATCTTTAAAACACAGACGTTTCTCTTCTCTTCCTCCCGCTTTCTTCCAATCATTCTTTCTTTCCTTTCTTAGTCCAGCCACCCAAACATGCCTGTTGCCTGCATTGCAATCTCTCCCTGACAGATTATTTTTCTTGTGGAGAAAGCGAGCAGCTCTTTAGACTCAACAATGCCAAGGAGGGGGTGACCGGGGTGGCCGTGTGTTTCAAAGCTTCCTGTCGTTTGGTTCGGACGGAGTGAGAAACAACATTTCCCTCTAGAAAAGGTCACTCCTAAGAGGGGTTAGGAGTTTCCGAGCGCCACTGGCCGATACGTCAACTATATCTTTTCTTTCTTTCTTTTTTATTATTCTCATCCATCCATCCAGGAGTCAATGCTGGGAGTCACGTTTTAGTCCTGATGGATATTGGTTTGGATTAGATGCAGAGATGTACAGTATGTTACCAATATATCCATACATTACCAATATATCCATACATATTACCGCATTATTATCCATACAATACCATTATATGAATTTACATTACCATTATATCCATACAATACCCATTATATGAATATTATTACCATTATATCCATACATTCACCATTATATCCATACCAATACCATTTATGAATACATTACCAATATATCAAATACATTACCATATATCCATACTACCATTATATCCAGACATTACCATTATATCCATACATTACCTTATATCCAGACAATACCATTATATCCATACATACTATATATCCTACAATACCATTATACTCCATACATTACTAATATATCCATTAACTAATACCATTATATCCATTACATTACCATTATATCCATGACATTAGCCCATTATATCCATACATTACCATTATATCCATACATTACTAATATATCCATACATACCATTATATCCATACATCTAATATATCCATACAATACCATTATATCCCATACATTACCATTTATATCTATTCATTACCCATTATATGAAGTACATTACCAATATATCAATTAACAATTACCATTATATCCATACAATACCATTATATGAATACATTACCCATTATATCCTACATTACCATTATTATGAATACATTCCATTAATCTATACATTACCATTATATCCATACATTTACCAACTATCGCCATACGATTACCCATTTATATCCATTACAATACCATTATATCCATAACATTACCATTATATCGATAAATTACCATGTATTATGAATACATTACAATATATCAATACATTACCCATTATATCCATACATTACCATTATATGAATACAGTACCATTTATATCTACCATACCATTATACTATACATTGACCGATTATATCCATACATACCAATATCGCATCATTACCATTATATCATACTATTACATTATATGAATACATTACCACTATAATCAATATACCATTATTCAACAATACTATATTACCATTATATCCATCTTACCATTTAATATCCATACATTACTAATATATCGATACAATACCATATATCCATACAGACTAATATATCCATTACATATACCATTATATTGA
The DNA here is from genome assembly GCF_002910315.2 of Salvelinus sp. IW2-2015. Lineage (NCBI taxonomy): Eukaryota > Metazoa > Chordata > Actinopteri > Salmoniformes > Salmonidae > Salvelinus > Salvelinus sp. IW2-2015. The sequence continues at coordinate 325,858 of NW_019942697.1, forward strand.
TAATTACCGATGTAATATCATACCTTATATACCATTATATGAATACATTATATCCGATAAATATCCTTATAGATACATTAACCTAATTCAATACTCAATTACATATATGCAATATATTTACCTATATCAAACATTACCAATTATTATTATCTCATACAATTACCAATTATATATCATTACCAATATCAATTACACCATTATATCGCAATAACCATTACCTAATATACCTACCCCTTATACCACAACTACTCTCATTATATCCAACATACCATTATATCCATAACATTACTCCAACTTATCCAATCTCACACATTACCATTATATCCTAATTACTATAATATATCCAATAATACCATATATCCATACATTACCATTATATCGCATACTTACCATTATATCCATACATGTACCATTAATTCAATAAACAATATCTCAATTACAATAACCATTATATCAATACATTACCCAATATTATCCATGTCACATGACCATTCTATATCCAGTACATTACCATATATACTCATACATTACCATTGTATATGAGTGACAGTGTGTACCAATTATATCCATACATTACCCATAATGGGTGACAATATACGTATACATTACCATTACTATCACGAGTACATTGACCATTATATGCTACGCATACATTACCATATATATCTTTACAATTACCATTATTATCCATTTACATTACCAATATATGCTATACATTACCATTATATCCAATTACAATACCATTATATCCATACATTACTTATACGTACTACATTACCATTAGATCCCATACGTACCATTATATCCATTACATTACCAGTATATCCATTTACATACCATTATATCCATACGAATTACCATTATATCCCATACATTTCATTTGAGCTGAGGCCCGAGGCAGCAGGTTTCTCAGTCTGATCCCTCTGCAAGTCGATCTGTCAGTTGGTTTTATTTAGGTTGTTTCAGGGGGGAGAGATAACAATGTCTATGTTAAGGCGAAGTTGGTTGTTTAATCCAGTCTGGGTGATACTCAACTCTAAAATCTGGGTGTTCTGTTCTTCTCCCTATTGAAGCGTGTACGGTAGAAACATTGGTGCTGTAGATTCTGGGGTTAGAGTAAAGCGGTTGTTGTCATGAGAGGAGCTGAATCTCCGCTGGTTCTGTCTCCAGACCCGTTGCAGTGTCCAGGTCTGAACACTTACCACCTGAAAGAAGAAGAGAAAGAAGAAGATCTGTTAACTGAATTCATTTCTACCCTCCCTGTATTCATCTGTAAACTGAAGTTCATTTCTGACCCTCCCCTGTATTCATCTGTAAACTGAATTGCATGTCTTACCCTCCCTGTATTCATTTGTAAAACTGAATTCAGGTCTACCCTTCCTGAACTCACCTGGATGCTATGCAAACTGAAACTAATTCATTTCTACCTTCCCTGTATTCATCTGTAAACTGAATTCATGTCTTACCCTCTCTGACTCACTGATGTTATTCATTTGTAAACTGAATTCATTTCTACCCTCCCTGTTTCATCTGTAAACTGAATTCATGGCTACCCACTCTGACTCACTTGATTGTAGTCATTTGTTAAACTGAATTCATGTCTTACCCTTCCTGACGCACTGATGTCATTCTTTGGTAAAACTTGAATTCATGTCTACCCTCCCTGATTCATCTGTAAACTGAATTCATGTCTACCCTCTCTGACTCACTGATGTAAATTCATTTGTAACTGAATCATTTCGACCCTCCCTGTAGCATCTGTAAACTTGAATTTCATGTCTACCCACTCTGACTCACTGATGTATTCATTGTAAACTGAATTCATGTCTACCCTCCTACTCACTGATGTATTCATTGTAAACTGAAAGTCAGTCTACCCTTCCTGGCTCACTGAATGTATTCAACTGTAAAAACTGAATTCATTTCTACCCTCCCTGTATTCATCTGTAAACTGAATTCTTTCTACCCTTCCTGACTCCGACTGGATGGATTCATCTGTAAACTGAATCATTGGTTACTAACCCTCCTACTCTGAACTGATGTATCTCTGTAAACTGAATTCAATTTCTTACTCAAGACTCCTGCATTATTCATCTTAACTGAATTCATTTCTACCTTCATAGACTCACGTGATGTATTCTTAATTCTTGAAACTGAATTCATTTCTACCTCCATTGAAGTACTGATGATTCATCTGAAACTGAATTCAATTGTTACCCTCCATGACTCATGATGTATTCATCTGTAACCTGAATTCATTTCTAGCTCGCATGCTCACTGATGTCTTTCTTTACTTAATTCATTATTTCTACTGTCCCATGACTCTGATGTTCATCTGTAAACTGAATTCATTTCTACTACTCTCTATGTATTCATCTGTAAACTTGAATCATTCCATGTATCCTATTCATTTAACTCTTTTACCTACGTCGTTATTCATCTACTGATTGTATTCTAGCCTGTTCTGTAGTATTCTCCCAAGAAATGATGACCTGGAATGGAAGGCTCAAAACGGTTTATCTATCATGGATTTAATGATGATGTCAGTCCTTCATCCCATAGTCTGTTATCCAATCTGAGTAGTGGTTACATTCTCGCCGGCATTTGTATCCAAAAAGGGGGGGAAAAACACTGTATATTGTTCACTGCTTGATTGCGTTAAAAATGCAATGTTTCTCTCTGCCGTGGAAAGATGCTGTAATTCACGGGAATTAGCTTTAAAATAGACATTTCTTTCAGCTCTTGGTAACATGATGTAGAATAGCGAGATTTATATATGAAACTGCCATTTTTCTCTTTGCCCCATGCGAAAATGTGTGAGTGATAGTCAGTGTGCTGGCGAACTGCGGTGTGCCACCTGATACCAATTGCTTATACAGAAAGAGGAGTGGCATTTCCAATGCTTCCTAGGTTGACACTCTTAGAAGTAAAGATGCTTGAAGAACCTTTTAGCCACACCAACAAACCCTACAGGTCAAAATGTGTCTTTTGTTAGCCTCATTGAAACTGCCAAAACTGTCCGTGTTTAATCTAACATGTTGATGACAAAACAACAGAAACAGATGTTGTATGAATGACATATTACGAGAAGAGAGAGAAGAGACGAGAGAGAAGAGAGAGCAGAGAGAGAGAGAGAGAGGAGAGAAGAGAGAGCAGAGAGAGAGAGGAGAGAGAGAGAGAGAGGAACGAGCGAAAAAGCTTTATTAAGAGTTGTGAACATGAGAAGGATAACCCCAGTGTTCTCCTACAGGTGAAGAAAGTCAGGACTCATTCATGTCAGGAAATCTCACAAAAACGCCTAAAGCTGCCAGCTATTAGCTTTATCTCCATCTGCCTCGGCCCGGTGGTGAGAGGAGATATATGTGTATTGTATTACACTCAGGTGCTGACAAGGTTAATGTGGACTAATGATGAAATGCTTAATGTCTCAGTCTATAAAGGATTACATTAAAGAAGGACAGACATGTTTAAGTTTATAAAGGATTACATTGACAAGGAGGACATTTTTCAGTCTAAAAGGATTACATTAAGCGAGGACAGACATGTTAAGTTTATAAAGGATTACATTAACAAGGGAGGACATGTTTCAGTCTATAAAGGATACATTAAAGAAGGACAGACATGTTTAAGTTTATAAAGGATTACATTAGACAAGGAGGGACATGCTTCCAGTCTATAAAGGATTACATTAAAGAAGGACAACATGTTCAGTCTATAAGGATTACATTAAAGAAGGACAGACATGTTTCAGTCTATAAAGGATTACATTAAGAAGACATACATGTTTCAGTCTATAAAGGATTACATTAAAGAAGGACAGACATGTTTCAGTCTATAAGATACATTAAAGAAGGACAGACATGTCTCAGTCTATAAAGGATTACATTAACGAAGGGCGTGTGTGTTCGGCCGTGTGTGTAAGGAAAAGGACTGCACTGGACTGTGTTTGGCGTTTCCTGTTGGTATTCTTGTACATGCCGAGGAGGAATATAGGACGTGTTTCAGGACCTTTTCAAACGTCTGAGATCGAAGCTCTATTCTAGTGACCAGGCTGGTTTGAAATAGTTACATCATCTATGATATACAGGAATGTTTTCAGACAGTCGGCTCCTCATTGAACAGAACCTCTTCATAATTTATAGTGATAGAGACAGATAACACAGTGGAACAGAACCTCTTCATATGTATTACTGATAGAGACAGATAACACAGTGAACAGAACCTCTCCATAATGTTATTTACTGGATAGAGGACAGATAACAAGTGGAACAGAACCTCTCCTAATGTAGTTACTGATAGAGCAGACTAACAACAGTGGAACAGAAACCCGTCCATAATGTATTACTGATAGAGACAGATAACACAGTGGAACAGAACCTCTTCATAATGTATTACTGAAGAGACAGATAACACAGTGGAACAGAACATTCCATAATGTATTACTGATAGAGACAGATAACACAGTGGAACAAGACCTCTCCATAATGTATTACTGATAGAGACAGATAACACAGTGGAACAGAACCTCTTCATAATGTATTACTGATAGAGACAGTAACACAGTGGAACAGAACCTCTCTCATAATGTATTACTGATAGAGACAGATAACACAGTGGAACAAGAACCTTTCATAATGTATATAATGGATAGAGACAGATAAACACAGGGAACAGAAACCTCTTCATAATTATTACTGATAAGAGACAGACAACACAGTGGAACAAACCTCTTCATAATGTATTACTGATAGAGACAGACAACACAGTGGAACAAACCTCTTCATAATGTATTACTGATAGAGACAGATAACACAGTGGAACAGAACCTTCCATAATGTATTACTGATAGAGACAGATAACACAGTGAACAGAACCTCTTCATAATGTATTACTGATAGAGACAGATAAACAAGTGAACAGGACCTCTCCATAATGTATTACTGATGAAGACAGAAACACAGTGGAACAGAACCACTTCATAATGTATTACTGATAGAGACAGATAACACAGTGGAACAGAACCTTCCATAATGTATTACTGATAGAGACAGACAACACAGTGGAACAGGACCCACTTCATAATGTATTACTATAGAGACAGACAACACAGTGGAACAGAACCTCTCCATAATGTATTCTGATAGAGCAGACAACACAGTGGAACAGACCTCTCATAATGTATTACTGATAGAGACAGATAACACAGTGGAACAGAAACCTCTCATAATGTATACTGATAGAGACAGAAACACAGTGGAACAGGAACCACTTCATAATGTATTACTGATAGAGACAGATAACACAGTGGAACAGAACCTCTCATAATGTATTACTGATAGAGACAGATAACACAGTGGAACAGAACCTTCACATAATTATTACTGATAGAGACAGATAACACAGTGGAACAGAGACCTACTTCATAATGTATTACTGATAGAGACAGATAACACAGTGGAACAAACCTCTTCATCAGACCAGCCTGTTTTCTGAGTCCAAATGGCATCCTGTATTCCCTTTAGTCCACCTACAGGCTCTGGTCAAACGTAGTGCACTTCTGTCTGTATTATAGTGGAAAGGGTGTGGATTTGGGCCATCTGTCCACCACGTGTCTGCTTTCTCTTTGTTCCCGTAAGTAATTGTGACCGCAGGAGAAAAGAAAAGCTCCAGACAAAACGCAGGTGGCGTACTAGTGTGGAGGTATTAGCTGCCGTATAAAAGTCCCCTGTTGCGCATTGACATGAATAGGTAGTTAACCTCTGCTGTTTGAATCACATGCAAACATCTGGTTTGAGTTTGAATGACTAACTTTAAGTAGTTATTCAACTAAAGCCTGACGCCTTTGGGTTTTCACAGTCAGGATTTAAAATGATGCACGTTATAAATACAACGTCCACTCTGGTTGAACTGTTATGTTGCTTTAGAAATACCCAGGGTGTAGAAATACAATTAAAAACAGTAAACGGATTACATTAACATTCTAATCAGACGTTTTCAACAGTAACAGAGCAGACGACCACTGACACAAACAGAAGAGAATATAATCAGTTCAAAGAATCACATACATACCCATACACTGTTCAGAGAGCTGGCTTGGTCTCCCAGGCCTTAGACAGGATACCATTAAGAAAAGGTGGGTAGCCACATGGGCCAGACTCCTGTCAACAAGTGGTAGACTTGTCTACATCAGACTGGGTCAGAGAGAGAGAGACAGAAAAGAGAGAGAGAGAGAGAGAGAGAGTTAGAAGAGAGTAGAGAGGGAGAAAGAGAGAGAGAGGTAGAGAGAAAAGAAGAGAAGAGAGAGAGAGGGGAGAGAAAGATGAGAGAGAGAGAAGAGCGAGAGAGAGAAGAGAGGAGAGAGAAGAGAAGAGATGGGAGGGAGAGAGAAAAGAGAGTAGAGGGAGAAGACGAGAGGGGAGAGAGAAGAGAGAGAGAGACAGAAAGAGAGGGGAGAAGAGAGAGGAGAGAGAGAAAGAGAGGGGAAAGGGAAGGAGAGAGAGAAAGAGAGGGAGAAGAGAGAGGAGAGAGAGAAAGAGAGGGAGAAGAGAGAGGAGAGAGAGAAAGAGAGGGAGAAGAGAGAGAGGYGGAGWGTGTCCCATCCCTGATCAGACTTGTCGGATTGTTGTGTTTGTGAGTCACGTTCAACGTGATAGTCAAGTCACACAGACAACAAAGAACAGTGTTGTTTTCCATGACCCCCTAACGACCCCAAAACAAAGACAATCGGCCCCAAACCCATAAACATATTGGCACGCATGCACAGAGGTACACACACACCAGTGGTTGGAAAAAAGTACCCAATTGTATAGATACCCKAAAGTATAGATACCTTAATAGAAAGTTACACAAGTAAAAGTGAAAGTCAGCCAGTGAAATTCTACTTGAGTAAAAGTCTAAAAGTATTTGGTTTTAAATATACTTAAAAGTGTCAAACGTAAAAGTATAAATCATTTAAAATTCCTTCTATTAAGCTAAGCAGACAGCACCATTTTCTTGTTTTTAAAATGTACAGATAGCCAGGGGCACGCTCCCACACTCCAACACATTATTTACACAACAATGCATTTGTGTTTAGTGAGTCCGCCAGGCCAGAGGCAGTAGGGATGACTACTTGTTCTCTTGATAAGTGCTTGAATTTGACCATTTTCCTGTCCTGCTAAGCATTCAAAATGTAACAAGTACTTTTGGTTGTCAGGGAAAATGTACGGAGTAAAAAATACATAATTTTCTTTAGGAATGTAGTGAAGTAAAAGTAAAAGTTGTCAAAACTATAAATAATAAAGTTAAGTACAGATACCCCCCAAAAAACTACTTAAGTAGTACTTAAAAGTATTTTTACTTATGTAATTTACACCACTGACACACACACACACACACACACACACACACACACACACAAGGAAAAAAGAAAGACACACACACCCACACACACACACACACACACACACACACACACACACACACACACACACACTCATCCAAAACAATGCATTTCACACACTATTTCAGGGGCACAAACTGTAAAATCAACATTGTTTCAACGTAATTTTCAACATACTGTACATGGAATCTATGTGGGAAAAAACATGTATTTGAGAAAAAAGTCACACAAACATTTTGGTAGAGTGAGGTTCCTGTATCATGGTAACCAATTTCACACATTAGACAAACCTTGTATAAAATATGTTGAATTTGTACCTTTGAAAATACAATGTCATATCTTTAAAAGTAATATCCACTATATAAAAAATAAATAAATAAATTGGCCACAACTACTACTGGAGAGTGATCTAACTTCAGTTAGTGATTTAACCAGTCCTGTTTATCATTGATTACTTGTCACTGACAATGTGCTGTGTTGAGAATGACTACTGCTTGATCTCCATTTTAATAGATTCACTGTTTGCTGTCAAAGTTTGCTGTCACGCCCTGACCTTAGAGATTATTTTTATGTCTCTATTTTGGTTGGTCAGGGCATGAGTTGGGGTGGGCATTCTATGTTTTTGTTCTATGTTGTCAATTTCTATGTGTTTGGCCGGGTGTGGTTTTCAATCAGAGGCAGCTGTCTATCGTTGTCTCTGATTGAGAACCATACTTAGGTAGCCTTTTCCCACCTGTGTTTTGTGGGTAGTTGTTTTCTGTTGTGTGTCTGCACCAGCCAGAACTGTTTCGGTCGTTCTCTTTGTTATTTTTGTTATTTTAGTGTTAATTTAATAAATATGGACACGTACCACGCTGCACCTTGGTCCTCTCCTTCCAACAGCCGTTACAGTAACAATAAATGTCTTCTTATGTAATCATAGAAAGCGTTCAGGGTCTTGGGTCAGGGTCATGGGTCTGGGTCATGGGTCATGGGTCAGGTCAGTGGAAATCTTGCTATAGAAAATTGCTATAGTAATATGCACAGCATCTCAAACGGTCTTGATCACTTGCACCATGTACTTTAGTGTAATATCAACTAACTCCAACCCAGGTCATTTGGTCCTGCTATTAGATCAAAACACAACTATAACACACCAAGTTGTGTTACACACTTTGCTGTGCTTTTTAACTGGTTGAAAGCACAGTGTGATAAGACATTTGGAATTCAACAAACTTTTGGCTTTTATTTTTATGAGTGTGTGAAAATAGGCTTGGACTCTAATTGATCAACGTTACCTACCAAAATATTAACCCAATTTTCCACCACGTTGAAATGAGGTGGTCCGCCTCGTGGGTACCGGATGTGTCCGAACCCGAGACCAACGTGAGAGGAGGAAAAGACACAATGTCTACTTAACAACTTGCTCCCTATCCCCTATATAGTACACTACTTACGTATAGTATATCATTTGGAACACATTAATGACAAGAGGTCTCTTTGATTCCTGTTGAAGTGTGAAGGAAGGAGGACAGATGTGCTGACATCAATCTGGTTTTCATCGTTTAGATTTTACGACCTCATTTTGAGTTTGCCACGTTTTATTTCATACAAGGTTGGGTTTTGTATTATTCCGTATACTGTACACCATCATTCTGACAGATTTCATCACAAGGGAAGTTTGAGATACGGATGTTGACTACAGTTGAGTATATTTCAACACGTTCACATCAAGTTGATGTTTACAATCTTGGATCTACAAAGTGGCGACCATCTGTTCTGTTGAGGACATCAGCTGGAAGAATGTCTAGAATTCGGGTTCTGATTAAAATCTTTTAATATAATCTGTAAATATTTGTTCTCCACAAGACTGTGAACATGTGTTGGAGTCCTTCAGACTGACATGAAATCACTGGGAAAGCACTGAGTTACTAAATCTGGCAGGCAAACATCAACAAGATGTTCAACTGTCTTAATATATCCTTCAAATCCCGAACTACACGACTCCCTTCATAATTTAGACAAATGTTAGACAACTTCCTAGTTCAGAAAAACATGAGCAAGACGTCACAAATGTTTTACTATCTCTCAAATCCTGGACTACACTACCTCTGTCTGTCTGTATTGAAAAATACCACTAACCCTACAGTGAAATCACCGGGAGCTTCACCGGGAGCTTCACCGGGAGCTTCACCGGGAGCTTCACCGGGAGCTTCACCGGGAGCTTCACCGGGAGCTTCACCGGGAGCTTCAGATCCTGAACTTTATCACCTCTGTGTTTCTCCTCATTCATAACTTCATAATCTAGACAATATCAGCAGAATTAAAATAAAATAAAATAAACTTTAAACCCTGAACTACCCGACCTCTTCATAATTACCAATTAAACCACAGTCATGCTGCTTGGATGTATTCCACAAACATCAACATGACTTAATATATCCCTCAAAAATCCTGAGCTGAATTATACAACCCTCGTGTTTGGGCTTTTAATTCAGAACTACCAGCAAATCCACCAGTGATCTGGTTGTGGATTGTCTCTCATGCAGGAGATGTGGTTCTGGGTACCGAGATGAGGTTTTGGATGTGTAGAATTATGATGTAATTGTGGATTTGAAGTTCAGGAACATCCAACACTCACTGACCCCATCGCCCCCTGACCCCATCGCTCCCTGACTCCTTCGCTCCCTGACCCCATCGCCCCCTGACTCCATCGCCCCCTGACTTTTAGTTTCTGACAGATTTTTTTTTTTTATTTCTTGTTATTCAAAACAAAAGAAGTTTGAGATACGATGTTGACACAGTTGAGTATAATTTCCAACACCGTTCACAATCAAGTTTGATGTTTTACAATCTTGGATCATACCAAAGTGGCCCGACCCATCTGTCCCGGTTGAGACATCCCAGCTGAAGAATGTCTAGAATTCGGGTCTCCTAGATTTAAAAATCTTTTAATATAATTGTAATTTGTTCTCCACAAAGACGTGAACAGTTGTTGGAATCCTTCAGACTGACATAAAACTGGCGGGAAAGCACTGAAGTTACAAATCTGGCAGGCAACATCAACAAATGTCAACTGTCTATAATATATCCTTCAAATCCCGAACTACACGACTCCACTTTCCATAATATTAGACAAATGTTAGACAACTTCCTGAGCTCAGAAAACAGTGAGCAGACGTCACAAATGTTTTACTATCTCTCAAATCCTGGACTACACTAGCCTCTGTCTGTCGGTATGAAAAATACCACCACCCTACAGTGAAATCACCGGAGTCCGGAGTTCACCGGGACTCACCGGAGGCTTCACGTGAAGCTTCACCGGACTTCACCGGAGCTTCACCGGACCGGAGCTTCTCAGATCCTGACTTTATTCACCTCCTGTGTTTCTCCTCATTCATAACTTCATAGATCGAACAATATCAGCAAGAATTAAAATAAAATAACAATAAACTTTAAACCCTGAACTACCCACCCTTATAATCTACCAATTAAACACCACATCATGCTGCTTGGAGTGATTCCACAAATCAACATACTAATATATCCCTTCAAAAATCTGAGCTGGATTATACAACCCTCGTTGTTTGGGGCGCTCTTTAATCAGAATACAAGCCAAACTACCAAACCAGATTCTGTTGGTTGTCTTCTCATGCAGAGAATTTTCTAGGGTACCAGAGATGAGTTATTGGATGTGAGAATTATGATTAATGGTGATTTGGAAGTTCAGGCGAACATCCAACACTCACTACCATCACTCCCCAAGAGTACCTGCACCTCCCCCCTGAACCCCATCGCTCCTTGCCTGCCTCGCTACCCTGACCCATCGCCCCCTGACCCATCGCGCCCCCTGACCCCATCGCCCCTGCGCCCATCCCTGACAATCATCTCCCCCTGCACCCCATCGCCACCGACTCCATCAGCTCCCTGAGACCCCATCGCTCCCTGACAACATCTACCCCTGACCCCATCGCCCCACTTGACCACATCGCCCCCTGACCCCCATCGCTCCCTGACAACATCTCCCCCATACCCCATTCGCCGTCGACTCCCATCGCTCCCTGGACTCCATGCCTCCCTGACCCCATCGCCCCCTGTGACTCCTATCGCCCCCTGACTGCCATCGCCCCCTGACCCCATGCCCCCCTGACCCATCGCCCCTCACCCATCGCCCCTGACTTCCATCGTCCCTCTACCCCATCCTCCCCTGACCTCCATCGCCCCTGATACCCATCGCCCCCTGACCATCACCCCTACTCATCCCTCCTGGCCTCTATCGCCCCCTGGCCCTTATTGTTCCGCATGCCCCACCTGGCGCCATCGCCCCCTGCTCCATCCCTCCGAGTCCATCGCCCTCTGACTCCATCCCCTGACTCCATCGCTCCCCTGACCCATCGCCTCCCTGACTCCATCGCCCTTCTGACCCCATCGCCCCTCTCATCCCCCTGACCCCATCGCCCCCGACCCATCCCCCTGATTTCCATCCGCCACTCTGAACCCCTCCCCCACTCCATCGCCCCTGACTCCATCCCCCCTACTCCATCGCCTCTACCCATTGCCCGAACTCCATCGCTTCCCTGACGCCACCCTACTCCATCCCCCCCTACTCCAATCGCCCTCTGACCACGGGTCACCCCTTCGCAGAATACCTTCTTTGTTTCACCTGTCTGCAGTTCCACCTGTCTGTCAGTTCACCTGTTTCTTCGATATGGTCACTGTCTATCAGTTCAACATGTCTATCAGTTTACCTTGTTTCAGTTCCACCTTTCTTCAGTCTACCTGCTCTATCAGTTCAACTTCTACAGTTTACCGTCTGTCAGTAACCTGTCTCAGCTTTACCTTCTACTTCATCCACTGTCTATCAGTCCCTGTCTATCATTTTATCTAGCATCACTGCTGGTCAGTCACCTGGTCCAAGTATTACCTGCATGAGTTACCTGTCATCGATTACCTTAATTATACGTCATACCTTCACCTCTCAGTCACATCTTCATTATACTGCATCATCCCACTCTAGTAACCACTATGAATACCACTCTATTTACCACACTTATTACCACTCTAGTATACCCTCTTTTATATACTATCTATATACCCATACTCTATAATATCCACCGTAATAACCACTCTAGAACCCACTCTAATACCCACTATATACCACTCATAATACCCCACATAATCCCCACCATAATACCACAATACCCACTAATACCACTCTTTAGTTACTCATTAAACCACTCTATATATACCCATACATCACCTATTTAACCCACCTAACCCATCTATAAACCACTCATTAACCCCTCTAGATACCACTCTATACCACCATATACCCTCTATAATTTTACCCACTCTATAATACCCCTATTAACCACTATGTACCCACTCATTAATACCCACCACCCTCAACCATATCCCCTCTATATCCCTATAATACTCCATATACACCTCATAATCCACTATTTAATACCCAATACCCCTCTTACCACTCTAACCCACAGACCACGACCCACCTATAATACCCCCATCTGTTTACCCACCAAATACAATTAAACCACGCTAACCTACCAATAAAAGAATTATAAAATCACATAAACGCAATCATGATCCTACCGAAATTCGGCATACCAATCCAGTACAACCGGCGAGGTACACACACAAATGGGTTTAGTAGGCTCGGACTCGACTCCTCTGCTCAACACAAAGGCCTTTAATGACCTCCCAAAAGATTTAGTTTGACAAAAAAAAAAATGATTCCTGTTTGGTGATTCCTCTTCAGGAGTGAGAGTGCAAGACATTGAAAGGTGAGAGGCTGTCTATACCCCGCACCTTAGCTTATGTTGGAGGTTGAATTGACTAAAAAATCTTTTAAACAAGGCAAGTCACAACTTCAATCAACCGCAGAAAGGAGTTTCTCCTTTCCTCCTTCTCGACTCTCGCGCGCGACGCGCGCGCCCGCGCCCGCGGGCGCCTCGCCCGCCGGCGCCTTCGCTGGTGGGCCTCCGCGGGGCGGCCTCCGGGGGGGGGGGAGGAGGAGAAATGGAGGAGGGGAATGGGGAGATAAGGTGGCAGAGAGGGACAAGGGGGAGAGAACGAGTTGAAGAAGAAGATCGAAAGAGAGAAAGGAAAGAGAGAAGACAGAAAGAGAAAGAAGAGAGAGGCAGAGAGACGAGAGAGGAGAAGGATCAGAGAGAGAGAGAGAGAGAGAGAGAGCGAAGAAACATCATGTCTTAGGTTTGATTGAGTTATGTTGCTAGACTTGGTTTAGATTTTAGTCATCACCTCCAACCACAAGCCAAGAGTCAGACCCCGGTACATGAGGTGGCTATTCACTGCCCCCTCCCCTACCACCCCTTCTCATTTCTTCTCACTCTCTCCTCCTCCTCTTCTGAGAGGAATCAAACAAACCTAGGAATCCATTTTTTTTTTTTCGCAAAAAGCCCTTTAAAATTATGTGCGAGCGTCATTAAATGGCCTTGGTACTGGCAGATAGAGTCCGAGTCGAGCCTATCTAAACCCATGTCTTGTGGTACTCTACAAGGCCCCCAGAGGTTCCGTCATGCAACCTTCAGTCAAGCTATGCAACCAGCCTGAAAGGCTTAATATGCATTAGGTAACGGATACACTTGAAATCCTCTCAGTGCTCTCTCTCTCATCGTCTGAGATTCACTACTCAACATATCACATTTTCCATTAGTACATAATTGTTCTGCTTAGAGTGGGCATCTACATGAGATGGGTTATACAAGAGGAGGTATTACATAGAGTGCGGGATTACATAGAAGATGGGTATTACATTAGAGTGGTATTAATAGAGTGTAATATTACATAGATCGTATAGAGGTGTATGTACATAAGTGGGATTATCATAGAGGGTTTACATAGAATTGTGTCATTACATAGAGTGGTATATACATAAGGAAGTATACATAGAGTGGGTGTATAGAGTGGGTATTACATAGAGTGGGTATAGAAGTGGGTATTACAAGATGTGAGTATTACATAGAGGATGATTAAATAGATGGTATTAAACATGAGTTGGGTATTACTAAGGTTGGTATACATGGGTGGGTATACAATAGAGTGGTAACATAGGTGGTATTACATAGACGTGGGTATTACATAGATGTACTACATAGAGTGGTATTACATAGAGTGGGTATACTATAGAGTGAATATTACAATAGATGGGTAATTACATAGATTGAGTACTATAAAGAGTGCGGTATATACATAGATGCGTTATTACATAGAGTGGGTATACATAGATGGTATTACATAGACTGGGTATTACATAGAGGTATTACATAGAGTGACATCGTACTAATAAGGGGTATACCTAGAGTGGGTATTACATTAGAGTGGATTATTACATAGAGTGAGGGTATAATAGTTGAGTACCTACTAAAGATGTGGGTATTACAGTAGTAGTGGTTTACATAGATGGGATACAGAGAATTGGGAATATTCACCATAGAGTGGTTTTACATAGAGTGGAACTGTATGCAGTATATAGACATGTACTGCAGGGACAGCCGTTGACGGTATATTACTTGTTAAGGTAAACTTCATAGACAGGTAAGACTCGATAGACAGGTAACGCAGCAAGAGCGTGACTGACAGAACATGTAACTTGCTAGACAGTAAACTGAATAGACAGAGTTGAAGCTGAAGACAGCTAACTGATAGACAGGTAAAATGCAGACAGTGAACTGACAGACCGGTAAACTAATAATACAGGTAGGTATACGACGCACTATATGATAGACAGTAACTGTTGATAACAGCTGAACTGAAAGGACAGGTGCAACTGACAGACAGGTGAAACTATAGACAGGGAACTGACTAGGACCGTGAAACATTAGAAACAATGTGACTGACAGACAGGTAAGCTGCTAGACAGGGAATGAACATAATAGAACAGTAAACTGCAGACAGTTAACTGGGTCAGAGGCGATGAGTCAGCGGAAGCCGATGGAGTCGGGGCGATGGAGTCAGGAAGCGATGGAAGTCAAGGGCAATGGCGGTCAGAGCGGCGATGGAAGTCAAGGGCGGCGATGAAGCAGGGTAGCCGATGAGACAGGGGGTATGGGGTCATCAGAAGGCAGATGAGGCAGGGGAGCGATGGAGCAGGGCGATGGTCAAGGGGGCATGGGATCAGGGCCGGATGGGGTCAACGAGGCCGATGGAGTCAGGGAGCGATGAAGTCAAGGGAGCGACAATCAATAGAGTCAGGGCGGCGATGGAAGCAGAGGCGATCGGAGTCAGCGGATAGCGATAGGACCAGGGCGATTGGATACCAGGGGGCGATGGAAGCCAGGAGCGATGGAGCCAGGGATGGAGTCAGGGTTGATGGGGTCAGGGGCGATGGAGTCAGGGCGATGGCAGGGGAGGATGTCCGTGTTCAGGGACGATGGAAGTCACGGGAAGAACCGATGGTCGGGGCGATGGGTCAGCGATGGTCATGGGGCGCGATGGAGATCAGGAGGCGATGAGTCGGGGCGGATGTCAGGGCAGCGATGATACAGAGCGATGGAAGTCAGGGGCGATTGGGTCAGGGGAGATGTTGTCCAGGGCAAGACGATGGGGTCAGGAGGGCATTGTGTCAGGGCGTATGGTCAGGGTAGATGTTGTCAGGAGCGAGGGGTCAGACGATGTAGTCAGGGGCGATGGTGGTCAGGGGGAATGTTGTCAGGGAGCGAATGGGTCAAGC